>NW_016806694.1:755017-761166 GCF_001698545.2 Rhinopithecus bieti
AAAAAAAAAAATCACACCTAAACCTAAATCAACATCCTAAATTTTCCAACAGTTCAGCATATCAAACTATGTTTAAATTATCTATTTATCTATTTATTTATTTATTTATTTGAGAGGTCTGGCTCTGTCGCCAAGGCTGGAGTGCAATCATAGCTCACTGCAGCCTTGAACTCCTGGGATTGTGATTTTCCCACCTCAGCCTCCGAAGTAGCGAGGACTACAGGGGCACACCACCACACCCAATTGAATTTTCTATTTCTTTTCTAGAGATAGGGTCTCATTATGTTGCCCAGGCTGGTCTTGAATTCCTGACCTCAAGCAATCCTTCCACTTCAGCCTCCGAAAGTGCTGGGCATGAGCCACGTAGCCTGCCTATATTTACATTAGATAGATCAGATTTTACAGTAGTTTGTACTTTTTAAATAGCTACAAGTTAAACATCTTATACATTTCGAAAATTCGACTTGATCCTTTCAAATAATTCACAGCATTCCCAGAAATATTACTAACTAGTCATCTGTTTACACAATATAATCATTCAGTAGTTTCTAATCTTTTATAAAACTGACACTGTCACTTGACATGTCGTCAAGAGTACATTATGAAAATGGTCCTATTATGAAGTATGATGCAGATAATGAGTAAGGGAAGAGTGGCACAATACATTCATCTAGAACAGAGGGCACATCCTGAGGAAATATAGGAGATGAGTTTCCTAAGGGTATTTTTTCCTCACATTGTGGTAGCTCATCACCCACATAAATTCTACCATGATTTTTCATCTACCAATTCACTAATAGTGAAATGTTCTAAAAATTCCAAATCCCAAGCCACAGAAGCCTTCATCATTTCTACTGAATGGTTCCCAACATTGCGTAAGATAAGTAATCTACCTGCGATACTGCTGTCTTGAAATTTCATCTCCACCAAATAAGTATACAGTTGATAGTTCTGTTGCAGTTTTATTATTGATTCCTCTGTCTGATGGATTATATATTAAAGTAACATCCTGATGCCAAGAAAAAAAATCAGGAGTAAATATTAAAGATTTTTAAGTAATTTCATTCTGATTCAACAATCTTATGAGTCTAAAAATCTCACACAGACACAAGTGCATGTGCATGGCATTTCCAAGATCACATAAGTATGTCCACTCCTACATTATTTTCAAATATTATTGTAGTTTTTGGTTTTAAAATACATAATTATTAACTTAATTTTAAAATGAGTTGACGTTGTTAGCACAGAAACTTTTATACTTACTTCTTGTGTTCTTTCCTTGAGTACAAATTTATCTGGAAAAATCCTCAATACTTTAGGATCCAGCAAAATTTTTTTCTGAGAATCCTTAAAACCTACTGCTTTAACAAAAGCTGCTCGGGAGCCAGTGTTGCGGACAGAAAAAACAATTTTACTTTCTTTGCCAGGCACTAAGCCATTCACTGTTACCATGTAACTGTCAGATAATTTTTTAACGCCTTCCAAAATAAGATTGCTTGTTCCTCCATATCCAGACAAAGGTATCTAAAAGAATATACATATCCAAAATTATTTTAATGTTAAGCAGAAAGCAAAACACTGAATTAGTCAGAAGAAAATTCAGAAAGATTTAATACAATTAAAAATTTTAATGTTTGTGTATTTTGAGTAGTAGTTCCCCATTTCCAGTCCAGCAGTATGTTGAAGACTTTGTTTTAAAGAAAAAACAAACAAAAGAGCTGCAAAATTACCTGGCTTCTGAAACGCTAAGAATTAACTATTTCAAAAGCCAAGCTTAGATGACAGAGGAATAATACAAAGATTAGTACAGATATGCTTAAGAAGTTTATAGGGTAAAATATACTAATAGTTTTAATTTACTTTGAAATGCATTAAAAAGATGAACCGGGGGCTGCCAAGGTAGCCAAAGAGGAACAGCTCCCGTCTGTAGCTCCTAGTGAGATCAACACTGAAAGCGGGTTATTTCTGCATTTCCAACTGAAGTACCTAACTCATCTCACTGGGACTGGTTAGAGAGTGGGTACAGCCCACGGAGGGTGAACCAAAGCAGGGTGGGGCGTCGCTTTACCTGGGAAGCGCAAGGGGTTGGATGCCCTCTCTCACCACTCCTATTCAATATAGTATTGGCAGTTTTGGCCAGGGCAATAAGGCAAGACAAAGAAATAAAGGGTATTCAAATAGGAAGACAGGAAGTCAAATTGTCTCTGTTTGCAGACGACATGATTGTATATTTAGAAAACCCCATCATCTCAGTCCAAAATCGCCTTAATCTGATAAGCAAAGTCTCAGGATACAAAGTCAATGTGCGAAAATCACAAGCATTCCTATACACCAATAACAGACAAACAGGGTCAAATCATGAGTGAACTCCCATTCACAATTGCTACAAAGAGAATGAAACACCTAGGAATACAACTTACAAGGGATGTGAAGGACCTCTTCAAGGAGAACTACAAACCACTGCTCAAAGAGATGAGGAGGCACAAAGAAATGGAAGAACATTCCATGGCCATGGATAGGAGGAATCAATATCATGAAAATGGGCATACTGCCCAAAGTAATTTACAGATTCAATGCTATTCCCATCAAGCTACCACTGACTTTCTTTACAGAATTAGAAAAAAACTACTTTAAAGTTCATATGGAACCAAAAAAGAGCCCATAGAGACAATTGCAAAACAATCCTATGCAAAACAAACAAAGCTGGAAGCATCACACAACCTGACTTCCAACTATACTACAAGGTTATAGTAACCAAAACAGCATGGTACTGCTACAAAAACAGAAAGACAGACAAATGGAACAGAACAGAGGCCTCAAAAATAACACCACACATCTACAACCATCTGATTTTGACAAACCTGACAAAACAAGAAATGAGAAAAGGATTCCATATTTTAAAAATGGTGTTGGGAAAACTGGCTAACCATATGCAGAAAACTGAAACTGAATCCCTTCCTTACAACTTATACAACAATTAACTCAAGATGGATTAAAGACTTAAATGTAAGACATAAAATCATAAAAACCCTAGAAGAAAACCTAGGCAATACCATTCAGGACATAGGCATGGACAAAGACTTCATCACTAAAACACCAAAAGCAATGGCAACAAAAGCCAAAATTCACAAATGGGATCTAATTAAACTAAAGAGCTTCTGCACAGCAAGAGGAACTATCATCAGAGTGAACAGGCAACCAACAGAATGGGGGAAAATTTTTGCAATCTATTCTTCTGACAGAGGGCTGATATCCAGAATCTACGAAGAACTTGAACAAATTTACAAGAAAAAAACAAACAACCCCATCAAAAACTGGGCAAAGGATATGAACAGACACTTCTGAAAAGAAGACATTTATGCAGCCAACAAACATGTGAAAAAAAAGCTCACTGTTACTAGTTATTAGAGAAATGCAAATCAGCCAGGCACGGTGGCTCACACCTGTAATCCCAGCACTCTGGGAGGGCAGATCGTGAGATCAGGAGATCGAGACCATCCTGGCTAACAGGTGAAACCCCTTTTCTATTTAAAAAAAAAAAAAAATACAAACAATTAGCTGGGTGTGGTGGCATGCACCTGTAGTCTCAGCTACTTGGGAATCTTGGAGGCAGGAGAATCGCTTGAACTCAGGAGACGGAGGTTGCAGTGAGCCAAGATCGTGCCACTGCACCACTCCAGCCTGGGCAACAGAGCAAGTCTCTGTCTCAAAAAATAATAATAATAAAAAATAAAATAAAAACCACAATGAGATACCATCTCACACGTTAGAATGGCAATCATTAGAGATTCTGTTCCAAGATGGCCAAATAGGAACAGCTCCCATCTGCAGCTCCCAGCATGATTGACACAGAAGATGGTGATTTCTGCATTTCCAACTGAGGTACCTGGTTCATCTCATTGGGACTGGTTGGACAGTGGCTGCAGCCCACGGAGGATGAGTCAAAGCAGGGCGGGGCATTGTCTCACCCAAGAAGTACAAGGGGTCAGGGGATTTCCCTTTCCTAGCCAAGGGAAGCCGTGACAGACTGCACCTGGAAAATAAGGACGATCCCACCCAACTACTGAGCTTTTCCAATGCTCTTAGCAAATGGCACACCAGATTATATCCTATGCATGGCTTCATGGGTCCCATGCCCATGCTGCTAGCGCAGCAGTCTGACACTGACCTGCAACGCAGCAGCCTGACACGGGGAGGGGCGTCCACCATTGCTGAGGCTTAGGAAGGTAAACAAAGCATCCAGGGAAGCCTGAACTGGCTGGAGCCCACTGCAAGGCCTATAGCCCCTATAGAGCCCACCTCTGGGGGCAGGGCATAGCTGAACAAAAGGCAGCAGAAATTTCTTCTGACTTAAATGTCCCTGTCTGACAGCTCTGAAGAGAGTAGTGGTTCTCCCAGCACAGTGTTTGAGCTCTGAGAATGGACAGACTGCCTCCTCAAGTGGGTCCCTGACCCCTGTGTAGCCTAACTGGGAGACGCTTCCCAGTAGGGGCCAAATGACACCTCATACAGGCTGGTGCCCCCCTGGGATGAAGCTTCCAGAGGAAGGATCAGGCAGCAATATTTGCTGTTCTGCAATACTTGCTGTTCTGCAGCCTCCGCTGGTGATACCCAGGCAAACAGGGTCTGGAGTGGACCTCCAGCAAACTCCAACAGACCTGCAGCTGAGGGACCTGACTCTTAGAAGGAAAACTAACAAACAGAAAGAAATAGCATCAACAACAACGAAAAGGACATCCACACAAATACCCCATCTGTACATCACCAGCATCAAAGATGAAAGGTAGATAAAACCACAAAGATGGGGAGAAACCAGAGCAGAAAAGCTGAAAATTCTAAAAACCAGAGCACCTCTTCTCCAAAGGATCGCAGCTCCTCGCCAGCAATGGAACAAAGCTGGACGGAGAATGACTTTGATAAGCTGACAGAAGTAGGCTTCAGAAGTTTGGTAATAACTTCTCCGAGCTAAAGGAGGATGTTCGAACCCATCGCAAGGAAGCTAAAAACCTTGAAAAAAGATCAGACGAATGGCTAACTAGAATAAACAATGTAGAGAAGACCTTAAATGACCTCATGGAGCTGAAAACCATGGCACATGAACTACGTGACACATGCACAAGCTTCAATAGCCGATTTGATCAAGTGGAAGAAAGGGTATCAGTGACTGAAGATCAAATTAATGGAATAAAGTGAGATGAGAAGTTTAGAGAAAAAAGTAAAAAGAAACGAACAAAGCCTCCAAGAAATATGGGACTATGTGAAAAGACCAAATCTACGTTGACTGGTGAACCTGAAAGTGACAGGGAGAATGGAACCAAGCTGGAAAACACTCTTCAGGATATTATCCAGGAGAACTTCCCCAACCTAGCAAGGCAGGCCAACATTCAAATTCAGGAAATACAGAGAACACCACAAAGATACTCATCGAGAACAGCAACCCCAAGACACATAATTGTCAGATTCACCAAGGTTGGAATGAAGGAAAAAATGTTAAGGGCAGCCAGAGAGAAAGGTCGGGTTACCCACAAAGGGAAGCCCATCAGACTAACAGCAGATCTCCACAAGCCAGAAGAGAGTGGGGGCCAATATTCAACATTCTTAAAGAAAAGAATTTTCAACCCAGAAATTCATATCCAGCCAAACTAAGCTTCGTAAGTGAAGGAGAAATAAAATCCTTTACAGAAAATCAAACGCTGAGAGATTTTGTCACCATCAGGCCTGCCTTACAACAGCTCCTGAAGGAAGCACTAAACATGGAAAGGAACAACTGGTACCAGCCACTGCAAAAACATGCCAAATTGTAAAGACCATCAATGCTAGGAAGAAACTACATCAACTAATGAGCAAAATAACCAGCTAACATCATAATGACAGGATCAAATTCACACATAACAATATTAACCTTAAATGTAACTGGGCTAAATGCCCTAATTAAAAGACACAGACTGGCAAATTGGACAGAGTCAAGAACCATCAGTTTGCTGTATTCAGGAGACCCATCTCACATGCAGAGACATACATAGGCTCAAAATAAAGGGATGGAGGAAGATCTACCAAGGAAATGGAGAACAAAAAAAAGCAGGGGTTGCAATCCTAGTCTCTGATAAAACAGACTTTAAACCATCAAAGATCAAAAGAGACAAAGAAGG
>NW_016806694.1:762628-804425 GCF_001698545.2 Rhinopithecus bieti
AGATTCAATGTCATCCCCATGAAGCTACCACTGACTTTCTTCACAGAATTGGAAAAAACTACTTTAAAGTTCATATGGAACCAAAAAAGACCCCGCATTGGCAAGACAATCCTAAGCCAAAAGAACAAAGCTGGAGGCATCATGCTACCTGACTTCAAACTATACTACAAGGCTACAGTAACTGAAACAGCATGGTACTGCTACCAAAACAGAGATATAGACCAATGGAACAGAACAGAGGCCTCAGAAATAACATCACACATCTACAACCATCTGATCTTTGACAAACCTAACAAAAACAAGAAATGGGGGAAAGATTCCCTATTTAATAAATGGTGCTGGGAAAACTAGCTAGCCATATGTAGAAAGCTGAAACTGGATCCCTTCCTTACACCTTACACAAAAATTAATTCAAGATGTTTAAAGACTTAAATGTTAGACCTAAAATCATAAAAACCCTAGAAGAAAACCTAGGCAATACCATTCAGGACATAGACATGGGCAAGGACTTCATGAATAAAACACCAAAAGCAATGGCAACAAAAGCCAAAATTCACAAATGGGATCTAATTAAACTAAAGAGCTTCTGCACAGCAAACGAAACTACCATCACAATAACAGGCAACCTACAAAATGGGAGAAAATTTTTGAATCTACCCATCTGACAAAGGGCTAATACCCAGAATCTGCAAAGAACTTAAACAAATTTACAAGAAAAAAACAACCCCATCAAAAAGTGGGCAAAGGATATGAACAGACACTTCTCCAAAGAAGACATTTATGCAGCCAACAGACACATGAAAAAATCTCATCATCACTGGCCATCAGAGAAATGCAAATCAAAACCACAACGAGATACCATCTCACACCAGTTAGAATGACAATCATTAAAAAGTCAGGAAACAACAGGTGCTGGTTCAACCATTGTGGAAGACAGTGTGGCGATTCCTCAAGGATCTAGAACTAGAAATACCATTTGACCCAGTGATCCCATTACTGGGTATATACCCAAAGGATTATAATTCATGCTAGTATAAACACACATGCACACGTATGTTTACTGTGGCACTATTCACAATAGCAAAAACTTGGAACCAACCCAAACGTCCGTGAATGATACACTGGATTAAGAAAATGTGGCACATATACACCATGGAATACTATGCAGCCATAATAAAGGATGGGTTCATGTCCTTTGCAGGAACATGGATGAAGCTGGAAACCATCATTCTGAGCAAACTATCACAGGGACAGAAAACCAAACACTGCATGTTCTCACTCATAGGTGGGAATTGAACAATGAGAACACCTGGACACAGGGCAGGAAACATCACACTTGGGGGCCTGTTGCGGGGTCGGGGGTAAGGGGAAGGATAGCATTAGGAGAAATACCTAACGTAAATGACGAGTTAATGGGTGCAGCAAACCAACAAGGCACATGTATACCTATGTAACAAACCTACACGTTGTGCACATGTACCCTAGAACTTAAAGTACAACTAACAACAACAACAAAAAGAATGGCGATCATTAAAACATCAGGAAACAACAGGTGCTGGAGAGGATGTGGAGAAACAGCAACACTTTTACACTGTTGGTGGGAATGTAAATTAGTTCAACCATTGTGGAAGATAGTGTGGCAATTCCTCAAGATTCTAGAACTAGAAATACCATTTGACCCAGCAATCCCATCACTTGGTATACACCCAAAGGATTATAAATCATTCTGTTATAAAGACACATGCACATGTATGTTTATTGCATCACTGTTCACAATAGCAAAGACTTGGATCCAATCCAAATGCCCATCAATGATAGACTGGATAAAGAAAACGTGGCACAGATACACCATGGAATACTATGCAGCCATAAAAAAAGGATGAGTTCATGTCCTTTGCAGGGACATGGATGAAGCTAGAAACTATTCTCAGCAAACTAACACAGGAACAGAAAACCAAACACCGCATGTTCTCACTCATAAGTGGGAGCTGAACAGAAAGAACATATGGACACAGGGAGGGGAAGATCACACACCGGGGCCTGTCAGGGGGTGAGGGACTAGGTGAGGAATAACAATAGGAGAAATACCTAATGTAGATGACGGGTTGATGTGTGCAGCAAACCACCACTGCACGTGTACACCTGTGTAACAAACCAGCACATTCTGCCCATGTATCCTAGAACTTAAAGTACAATAAAAATAAGTAAATAAATAAATTTTAAAAAGATGAGCTGATGGATGGATATGTGAGAGAAGACATACAGCAAAATGTTAACTATAGAATCTAAGTGATAGTGTATGTGACTGTTTACTGTATAATCCTTTCAACTTTTCAGTAATTCTGAACCTTTTCATAATAAAATGTTTTTGGGGCAAACTGTATTTATAATCCTAGGGGTGAGGGACTAGGTGAGGAATAACAATAGGAGAAATACCTAATGTAGATGACGGGTTGATGTGTGCAGCAAACCACCACTGCACGTGTACACCTGTGTAACAAACCAGCACATTCTGCCCATGTATCCTAGAACTTAAAGTACAATAAAATAAGTAAATAAATAAATTTTAAAAGATGAGCTGATGGATGGATATGTGAGAGAAGACATACAGCAAAATGTTAACTATAGAATCTAAGTGATAGTGTATGTGACTGTTTACTGTATAATCCTTTCAACTTTTCAGTAATTCTGAACCTTTTCATAATAAAATGTTTTTGGGGCAAACTGTATTTATAATCCTCTTAGTGTGCAGTCTAGCCAGTGTCAGAGAAAAGCATGCAACAGGGACTAAGCTAAAGAACTCAAACAATTTTTCAAGGGCAGACATATTGTCAACGGGGAAGGCAGCATACTAGAGTCAGGTTTGGGGATCCATCTGCTGCTGCTTCCACAGGGCTCAATCCTTACAGGAAGCAAGGCTTCACAGAATACATCCCATAAATTCGAATGTAAGCAAAACATTCACCCTGCTGGAAACTTTCCATACTCTTTGAAATACACACCTCCAAAACTTATCTTTCATTCCTAATTACAGGTTGAGTATCCCTTATTCAAAGTGCTTGGGACCAGAAGTGTTCCAGATGTGGGACTGTCTGCTTTATACTGGCTGAACATCCCTAATTCAAAAATCCAAAATCCAAAATGCTCCAAAGAGCATTTCCTTTGAGCATCATGTCGGCACACAAAAAGTTTCTGATTTTGGGCCGGGCGCAGTGGCTCACGCACGTAATCCCAGCACTTTGGGAGGCCGAGGCAGGCGGATCACAAGGTCAGGTGATCGAGACCAGCCTGGCTAACACAGTGAAACCCCATCTCTACTAAAAATACAAAAAAATTAGCCGGGCGTGGTGGCGGCACCTGTAGTCCCAGCTACTCGGGAGGCTGAGGCAGGAGAATGGCGGGAACCCGGGAGGCGGAGCTTGCAGTGAGCCAAGATCGCACCACTGCACTCCAGCCTGGGCGACAGAGCGAGATTCCATTTCTAAAAAAAATAAAAAATAAAAAATAAAAAATAAAAAAATAAAAGTTTCTGATTTTGGAGCCTTTTGGATTTTGAATTTTCAGATTAGGGATACTCAAGCTGTACTAAAACAGGTTGCAAATACTTCCTTGCAAACTTGAAACCATCATAACTTATTCCGAGTTGGTATGTACTAAACCAAAATAACATTTTGAAAAAGTCATTTTTTTCATCAGTTTGTACTGTCTTGACTTTTAGTGCAAATAAACAGCATTTCAGGCTTGGCACAGTGGTTCACACCTGTAATTTCAGTACTTTGGGAGGCCAAGGCAGGCGGATCACTTGAGGTCAGGAGTTCGAGACAAGCGTGGCCAACATGGCAAAACCCCATCTCTACTAAAAATACAAAGATTAGCCAGGCGTGGTGACGGGCACCTGTAATCCCAGCTACTCGAGACGCTGAGGCAGGAGAATCGCTTGAACCTGGGAGGCATAAGTTGCAGTGAGCCAAGATCACACCACTGCACTCCAGGCTGGGCGACAGAGCGAGATGATGTCTCAAAATAAATAAATAATTACATAATAAACAAACAAACAAACAAACAACATTTAAAAGGGTTTCAGATTGGAAGCCCCTGCAAATCCTCCCTCACTCAGTGGCCTCTGGTAGTTTCAATAGCAAAAATGTTTCTAATTTTCTTTTACCATAGAAATGTACAAGTAAATTTTATCAAACTAAATAGTAAAAAACAAGGGAAAAGGTACCTTTGAAAATACTCATTATTTAAGTATTCTGCCTGTATTTTCAAAGCCTAAGAAATCACAAATTACTACTGAGTAACAAGGTTAAGAAAAAAGGATGATTGGCCGGCTGCGGTGGCTCACACCTGTAATCCCAGCACTTTGGGAGGCTGAGGTAGGTGGATCATGAGATCAAGACTATCCTGGCCAACATGGTGAAACCCCATCTCTACTAAAAATACAAAAATCAGCTGGGCGGGGTGGCACGCGCCTGTGGTCCCAGTTACTCGGGAGGCCGAGGCAAGAGAACTGCTTGAACCTGGGAGGCAGAGGTTGCAGTGAGCCAAGATCATGCCACTGCACTACAGTCTGGTGATGGAGCAAGACTCCGTCTCAAAAAAAGAAAAGAAAAAATGATTAAATGAAACAAATCTGACTCACACCGTAAATCCACAGACTAAACAGGAAAAACGATTGCTCCTAACCTCAGTACTACTGAAATGTTGAGCTGTATGATTCTTTGTGGTGGAACTGTCCTGGGCTTTCTCGGATGTTCAGCAGCCTCCCTGGCCTCTACCCAGTTGGTGCCAGTAGCACTCCTGTCCTGCCCCCAGTTATGACAAACCAAAAATAACTCCAGACTCTGCCAGTGTCCCCTGGGGGTAACACAAGCTCTGGTTGAGAACCACTGCTCCAGATGACAATACAAAGAGCTGTTATTAGCACCCTAGAGACTGGCACGGTACATTAACGTGGGCTCTGCATTCAGCCAGACTGAATTTGAACCTTGCGTCTACCACTGACCAGCAAGTAAGATGCAAAATCACAGCCACGCATCTCTCGCAGCCTCAGTTTACACAAGTGCAAAATGGCAAGAGTGGTTGTATCTCGGATGGTTGTTTTGAAGATAAAAATGTGACAATCCACCATCTTAGTCTGTTTGTGTTGCTATAACAGAATACTATAGATCGGGTAATTTATAAAGAACAGAATTTTATTCTTCACAGTTCTGAAGGTTGGAAGTCCAAGATCAAGGTGCTGGTTTCTGGTGAGGGCTGCTCTCTGCTTCTTTGTGTTTGAGACAAAGTCTCGCTCTGTCGCCAGGCTGGAGTGCAGTGGCGCAATCTCGGCTCACTGCAACCTCTGCCTCCTGGGTTCAAGCGATTTTCCCGCCTCAGCCTCCCGAGTAGGTGGGACTACAGGTGCGTGTCACCACGCCCAGCTGATTTTTGTATTTTTAGTAGAGATGGGGTTTCACCATGCTGGTCAGGATAATCTTATCTCTTGACCTTGTGATCCACCTACCTCGGCCTCCCAAAGTGCTGGGATTACAGGCGTGAGTCATCGCAGCCGGCCAGGCTGCTCTCTCCTGCATGTTCCAGAGGGAAGAAATGCTATGTCCTCACATGGCAGAAGACAGAAGGGCAAAAACGCCAAACTCCCTCCCTCAGGCCTTTTTGTAACAGCATTAATCCATTCCCGAGGGCAGAGCCTCATGACCTGAACACCTCCCAAGGGGATCCATCTCCCAACACTGTGGTACTGCAGAGTAAGTTTCCAATACAGAAATTTGGGAGACACATTCAGATTACAGCATTGACACAGTGATTGAGGGTAGTGCCCGGAATACAATCAACATGAAACAAATAATCAATACATTTTTATTGCAGTCCTATCATGTTTATGGTATTCAAAACACAGATCATTTCATTTGTTCCTCACAATCAAATTGGCAAGTTGGGACAGCAAGCAGCTTCTGATGAGTGCAGAAATGCTAAGGTGAGCGTAAGTAACAGAGACAGGGCTGGCTCCCTGGATTCTCCTGTCTGTTAACAGCTCTTCCGCCACTCTGCCAGGCTACTTTATCTTTACAAAGGCACAGCAATGTTAATTCTGAGTCTTCTTGTGAAATAATAGCCATATTCATCCCACAGGCAAACCCCATCCAGTCCATCTCTGTGAGAGGACAGGGCAGCCATCTATGCAGGTAGGAATCCCACCAGGATCCTGATTTGTCTTCAAAGGATGCCACAACCCTGCTTGGTTGATTATTAAATCAAATGGTTCTGCCCTAAATCACTAGAGACTTATCAGAGATTCTTCCTTGAGAACAACCTCAAAATCATGGCTAGTAAACCTAAACAAATCAGAATATATTCAAGAAATCTGAAAAATACAGCCCATTTAGTCCTCTCCACAAACCAAGTTTTATCCTTACACAAAATCAGATCATCGGAGACCTTGAAGGCTCTGACAGTGTCTCTTGGGTGCACATGGAAGGACAACAGTTGTAAAAATCACCACTAACATCTTTAAACAGCTGTGTCCACCGCAGCTCATGAGGCCAATCAAGTGACTCCACAGAAAACAGAGGTCAAGCTCCAGTGTCAAATAAAGCTGTATTTGTCATACATACCTAATTCTAAAAACTTTCAGATATTGTTAATCTTGTAATTTATCACATCCCCTCTTTAACACTAGGATATAGAACCAAAATTTGAGCTCCAGCCCCACTGCCGAACACCTGTGCAGTTATAAGGCATGCACAACCATGTAGCTGGAGTTTCTTCCGACTGCCCTGCCATTGCTTCCTTTCCTCTACGATTTATCACTTTTATCTCTAATTGCTCTGAATGTGTCTACACAAATGGCTTCAAATCCTTTTTACATATGATGCTGGCAATTAAAAAGCACCAAACTCTTGTCTTGGGGCAAATTCAGTCAATGGGTATTTGGTATGGTCTAAATAGGGATGTCCCCCAGCAAATTCACATGTTGAAACCTAGTCTCCAATGTGACAGTACTAAGAGGTGGGGGCCTTTGGGGAACTGATTAAGCCATGAGGGCTCCGGCCCCATGCATGGGCTTGGTGCTCTTATAAAAGAGGCTGGAGGCAGCACTCTCATCCTTCTCACCATGTGTGGGCACAAAAAGGCAGAGGGCAACCCTCCCCAGATGCCGCAATCTGCTGGTGCTCTGATCTTGGGCTTCCCAACCTCCAGAACTGTGAGCAATACATTTCTGTTGTTTATTATAAATTACTCAGTGGTATTTAGCTATAGCCGACTGAACAGACTAAGACAGTATTTGTGCTGATAATTGAAAAAATAAAACTTAACGTGAAAGTTAGTATCTTAAATAGCTCCACATGGATTTACCCAAAGATGTGTTCCTAAAAAGCTGGGTACATTTTTAAATGTCCAAATTAAAATGAAACTTAAGATATACCTAATGTAAATGACGAGTTAATGGATGCAGCACACCAACATGGCATATGTATACCTACGTAACAAACCTGCTGTTGTGTACATGTACCCTAGAACTGAAAGTATAATAAAAAATAAATAAATAAATAAATAAATAAATAAACACCCAGGAGCGCTGCTGGGCCTGCAGGTGTCTGTCAAGTCTTTGTTCAACAGGATGGGGTTTGTTAAAGTTGTTGAGAATAAGGCCTATTTTAAGAGGTACCAAGTGAAATTTAGAAGATGATGATAGGGTAAAACTGATTATTATGCTCAGAAGCACTGGAGATACAGGATAAAAAAATACAATAAAATAAAATACTTAAAAGCATTAGAAAGACTAATACCTATAAGTATACTATGCTGGCTGCTATTATAACTTGCCATTTCTACAAAGCATATAAATTACTCCTTAACTTGCTTGTAAGTCTAGATAATTACATATTTTCACTTATAAAAGGCAGAGTATATAATTTACAACGTTAAACCAATAGTTATAACACGGCATAAACTCCAGGGGAAGGGAAAAGCAATAAAATGATCTTACTGTGAACTTTACGCCTGGTTGTGATCGATTTCCAAGTTGTTTGATTTCTAGTCTAGCCAACATGCAAGATAATCGAGTAGGTGCAAATAATACAGAGATGATAATGTCTTCCTTTGGGTGAATTCTGATCTCACAGTTACTGGTCAATCGCTGTTCTGAACCAAAAGTGTTCTGAAGCTACAATTTAAAAATAGTAACTGCATAAAACAAAGCAGTAGCACAAATAAAACATACCATTAACACAAATTCTTAAAAGGTAATAACACAAAAGGGTCTGCATATGTAAGTGTTCCAGACCCAGACAGAAGACACTACAAGAATCCACGTACTCTACGAACCTGAAAGCAGTCCTGATCTTGTCCTCTAATAAGCAGTCGTAAATGTTGAGTTGTAGATGCAGAATTATTTCTTAAAGCTAGCTTCTGAAGCCTAAAAACAATGACACATTTTAAATATAGTTTTTCTCCATGGATATTGCTATCGTTATAAGAACAAAGCCAATTAAAACCAGCCACAATGTCTAGAGAAGAACTGACTATACGAGCCATTTCAGCAGCCTACAATTGTCTTCCCACAGTCCTAGACTCTATGTTTCTGAAAATGTAGGCTCAAGACTCACCTTATAGAGGCTTTTTGGTTTAATCTCTCTCCAGATACAGCTCTGCAGCTGACATTATTTATACTATGTGTATAGGTATTATCGGTCATATAAAACATCAGTCAATGAAAATCCAGGTGAAGAAATTCATCAAGTCATTAAGTCAGTATCACACCTAGCTGGAACACCTAGCTTATCCAAGCGAGCTTTCAGGGAAACAAGGGGTCCTAGGCTAAGAGGCTCATTTGCACAAAGCAGTCTTTTAAACAGTATATTGAATTAACTCTACTTTTAAAGAAGCTACAATGCAAAAGAATGTACATATAATAGCACCTGACTGATAAAAACACTTCAATTGTGGAAACTGTGAATCCTGTCTTCACTGGAGAACAGAGAATACATGAGTAAATCTCTGTTTTACTCAAAGTTGGAGAAGATCAGCAGCTAATAAATCAGCAGCTGAGGTCTATGTCTCATCTACCTTGTGTTAAAAGAAATGCAGACAACTCTGGCTATTGACACCTCCAGGAAAAGCCTTCCACAGGGACAATGACTGGGGAAGAATTACCTGAAAGAAACATTATTTTGTAAAGTTTTCATTCTCATGTATTTATTTTATAATTCGTAAAGCACTGTGGTTATCATTTTCAAGTACAGAGTTATCAGGTGGGATGGGAGAGGCTAGGTTTCCATAGAGTCATATCATGAGTTAAACGTACTCAAAAGTCAAGAACAAGCCAGTTACTGCTTGAGTGAAGTGTAATTGTTTCTGCCATAGGCTTCTGAGAGATGTTTCTTCTGGAGATCCTTTCAAAGATAAACCTGTACAATACCGGGAGTCTCAAAAAACAAAACCAAAAAAAACCCACCAAACAATTTTATAGTAAATACTACCTCCCATCTCCTAAGGCACCCCTCTCCCCTACATGCTCCATTCAGTGTGGTCGGGAAGTCTGACACCCAAGTCTGGTGCATTAAAAACACTTCTATGAGTTTTGCTAAAACCATGTGGTTGCTGACTGAGAAATTCAGATCATTCAGAAGAATGAATGTACTGCATATTCTCTACGCAGCTCTCCATAAATCTGTCTCTCAGCTGGCTTTTGAAAAATACAGAGTGGCAGTGAGTTTAAGGGGATACTCCCTCCTCAGCAGCAACCGTATTGTTGGTCATGTGTCAGGTGCTCTTTGCAGGACTGGAATATATGTGAAAGAAAAGCTGACTCAGGACACGTGCCCATCGAGGAGGTTTTTCCAGTTCTGCACAATTGAGCCTGAAGAGTGTCTATTATGACAACATTTTCCTGCAAACACTGATTTGTGGTCTGCTCCAAAATATGTATAAACAGTGGACTGTCAGTCTTTGACACTTACTGTGTTCGACCAAGAGGGACTCCTCCCCAAGCCAGAAATTGTTTGTTGGACAAAATCGACGGAATATCTAAGCAAGGTCCAGGTGACAGAGGTTTACTTCCTGAAGAAATGACTTCACCTTTCAACATGACTTCATACTGAGGTCCAAATGGCTGCACAAGTATTTTCAACATCCTAAGAAAGAAATCTGAGTTGAAGGTCCTGTATTTGATTCTTTTCCCAACTATTTCCTACATGTTTCCATTGTTTAAAAGACTGAGGTAGGTGCTGGGGATATGATGATATTCCCACCCTTAGAGCTTGTGCTGCAGAGAGGAATACAGACAAGGAGAGAGACGATCGCAATGGCACCTGCACGTGGGGGGTGTGAGACGCCATCGTGCTTTGGGAATGCTATTTATGAGACATTTGGGAACAGTGGAGGAAAGTCTCCCAGAAGGCGCCAGCCCAGGGAGGGTGAGAGCAAGCATTCCAGGCAGAGGCATTCACGCTGGTGCAGACCAGACTCTTCTCTTCTGTAAGGTCACAAGAACAGACTGAGCACACGGTGAAGTGTTCTATAACCCAGGCAGGGGGATAAGCCTTGTGTGTGTCAGAGGAGACTGTACTTTAAGCTAGGGTCACACAAGCAAGCTCAGTACTCATGACAGTGGGGCTCTGACTCTAAGTTGATATTCACTGATGATTTGGGTGCCAAGAACTCATGGGCCTAGAGAAGAAATGGAGAAAGATATCTCAACAGCTGACATCGTCAACTAATACTTTCGGGAGAAAAAGTGAGAAACATCAGGCCGGGCACGGTGGCTCAAGCCTGTAATCCCAGCACTTTGGGAGGCCAAGACGGGCGGATCACGAGGTCAGGAGATCGAGACCATCCTGGCTAACACGGTAAAACCCCGTCTCTACTAAAAAAACACAAAAAACTAGCCAGGCGAGGTGGCGGCGCCTGTAGTCCCAGCAACTCAGGAGGCTGAGGCAGGAGAATGGCGTAAACCCGGGAGGCGGAGCTTGCAATGAGCTGAGATCCGGCCACTGCACTCCAGCCTGGGCGACAGAGACTCTGTCTCCAAAAAAAAAAAAAAAAAACACACACATCAAATTGATCTTTTATTATTTACTTTTGTCAGAATATACTTGAAAATAATAATTTCTTCATTTCTATTCAGCTGGTTTAAATGAAGATTTTTAGTTAAAAAAAGAGAAGACAATCTGAAGCTAAATGAAAGGAGATTAAACAGAGTCATACCATCTGTTAGGTAAGAAATATATGGACTTTGTCATTCAGGCTGTGGAATTTTGAAGCACATGTGAGTGGCTGTTTTGAGAGACAAGTAAAACTGTCATTAAAACTTATTTTTTTCAGATGGACTCTCGCTCTGTCGCCCAGCCTGGAGTGCAGAGGTGTGATCTCGGCTCACTGCAACCTCCGCCTCCTGGGTTCAAGTGATTCTCCTGCCTCAGCCTCCCAAGTAGCTGAAACTACAGGTGCACACCACCACATCCTGCTAATTTTTGTATTTTTAGTAGAGACAGGGTTTGGCCATGTTGCCCAAGCTGGTCCTGACCTCAGGTGATCCACCCGCCTCGGCCTCCCAAAGTGCTGGGACTACAGGCATGAGCCACTGTGCCCGGCCCATTATAACATTTTTATATTACCTTTCCTCACAGGCTTCAGGATCCTTTGGAGTAAATGAAACAATAACCTCATGTTCTTCTCCAGGTTTAAGGAATAGATTCTTTGGATCCACTGAAAAGTGACTTCCTTGTTCTGGGACCTAAATACAGTTACATAATCATAACTGAAGCCAACTTACAAACCTCAGCTTTCACTCAGTGCTCCTGCCGTACGTGCCCTTCTCATTTACTAGGACAGGTTGTTTGTCCTCTTCTCATCTCTCATGGTCTCCACTTGTCCTGTTCTCTTAGAAAGGATATTTCTTTCTCTTCTACAGCAAACCTTATCTTCCACCTCACCCCCAATTTTGAATCACTAACCTCCTCTCACTGCCCCTCAGATCTCAGAAATGATGTCAACGTGTGTGGATCACTCTTCACCAACTCCAGCCAAAGGGTGACATGCATGTTTTTCAGGAACTAATCTAAGAACTTGGTTCTCATATTCAAGACATTGGACTTCAAACTTAAAAGCGCCACAGCATATATTTTACGTTATATAACACCCAGTTTTTAAAAACTCTCAGTGATTCTTTCATCTGAGGCTCAGGGCACTCTGTTGGGCCAGGAAGGGCACAACAGCCCTGCAGAAAGCAAGGCGCTCTCACCGTCTGCGGAAAGCCTATCTTATGGCACTCTGATGGAAGTGCATACCTTGATATCCAAATAAACTTCAATGTTCCCGGCATTTTTCAAAGGTAAGTGCTGCTTTGTTGAGGAAGCCACTTTGGCCAAGAAATGCATCGTCTGGAGGATGGGGCAAGACAGACATTTCAACGAACTGTCACAAAGTGAAATCAGCATGAATGAAAGCAGTAACGGCAGAAAGGAGAACTGCGGCTACCTGCAAGTCCCTGGGAGCGTGGATCCTAGCTATTCCGGCTCTTGCTCGGAGACTCACACTTCTAAGAACTGGTGTAGGGTTTGGGCTGTCTACTTCTATATCAACTTTTGCGGAGAATTCTTCTGCTGAGTCCAGAACCTCTAAATAAAAAAAAAAAAAAATACATTCTTTTAGCTCAGAGGCCAGAGACTTACTTAATTCTAAATGCCATCAGCAGTCCCACGCAGTGCCCTTAGGGGCAATAAGAACATTTAGGCAAGAAGATTTTTAAGAGTTAAAAGAATAGAAATGAGTGAAGAGAAAGGTGGAAAAAGAAAGAAAACATCCAACTGGTAAATGTGATAAGATCAATTAACAGAAAACATTCGAAAAGGTTTTCAGTGCCACCTGCAGGAGTTACCCACACTTAACACAGGATTGACCTAAAACAGCATGCCATCTGCCTCAATTTCAAAAAATCATAAAATACTTGACAAATTTCGAAGTACTGACATTTACTGACAAAGGAAATACATCTCAATTTTGTAGTTTATTTAGCTGCAGATTAAAGCAGTTCCCACACAATGCAAACATGATACCTGAAGAGCTGATCTGTTTCTTTGGACTATGGAAAAGAACCCAAATCATCAGAAATTCTGGATCCTATAAAATTAAAAGAAAAATTTGACTTAATGTAAACTGGTATTAAGATTAAAATCTTAATGAAAGAAAAGCAGTGTGGAAGCTTAATTTTCTCTTTAATTCTAAGCCAGTTCTCTCCTACCTGTCCATCATAACTAGCAGGCATCACGTGGCTGACCACAGAAGGGCCGGCTAGCCGCGTGACCACATCAGTGCAAGGAGCAACGTCCACAGGAGCTCGGACGGGTTCCTTGGAAAACATGAAACAGCGCCAGGCTGCGGCGTTCTGTTTAGAAATACAGGAATCAGCTCAGTAAAGCCAACAGTGTAATGCTCAGTTTGTTAGCAAAATCCTTAAAAAATGTACTTTCATAAGATCAGTGCATTCTGTGAACAGTTTCTTACTGTATGTTCGTACTTACGGCATTAATAATCAGCCTAATTGGCACAGTGGCATGCGTTCGGTTTATCAATTTTAGTGGGAGAGCTTTCCAGCCTCCATAAGTCAAGTCACCAAAATCAAGAACATCTTTCTTTTCTGTTTCTACCTAATTACCAAAAAAAGGGAATGATTGAAAAGCAATATATTAATAAACAGCACAACATATATGTTCATATGACTGCCATTTCTAGCCACAAATTATGAGTTAGCATTAAGTAAAACTTACCTACATTTTCCCAGGCTATTTAACAATTGCTTACTTTCTACAAAAATAAATGTTAATTTATTCTTTTGAGGTAGTCTACCTACCCAAATATACTATAGAATTCAGCTGCTGTTACTTTGAAAAGACTGTACCTTAAGATGAACTGATAATTTTATAAAATTATAGACCCTTTTTCAATGAGTTCTATTATTAGAATAATCCTTCTCCATTCCTTTCAAAAATGCTATGAATATCTTGGCATTTTCAGATTTAATCTGCAAATGTTAAAATGTTATCAAAACAGACATATCAAAAGTTTAAAACAAGTGCCTGTGATCATGACAGACTCACTTCCCTAAATGCTGGAAACTAACCAAACTCAGGAGCCTCACACACCCGCACGTGGAAATGTTTGACGCTACAGGAACCCCCACCGGGTATCAAATTTCGTGAATGTCCCTGATAGGAAACGTCACAGGATTTGCATACAGCCTAGGCACATCCTCCTGTATACTTCAAACCATCTCTAGATTACTGATAGTACCTAATATAATGTAAATGCTGTGTCAATAGTTGTTATACTTTATTATTAGAGAATAATGAAATAATGACAAGAAAAAAATGTCTATACATGTGCAATACAGAAGCAACTACCCCTTTTTTTATTCTGAGTATTTCTGATCCAAGGTTGGTAAAACACAAGAATGCAGAACCCACAGATTCTGAGGACAGACTGTATTATACACACACACACACACACACGTGCACATATTTTGTTTTGCTCTAGCCAAACACAAAATAAGTGGAGATCAAAGGCAGACCACTAAGTGGGAGCTGATTTCCATGGTGGCCCAGGAAGGTCTGGGTTCCAGACTTGCCCTCAAGGTGGTAGAGCTTTAATACGTTCCAGAGAACAGAAGATGTGACTTCAAGCTTGTTGTGAGCAGGTCGAGGCTAGAATGGAATTTGAAATCTGCACATAAAGCCCAGAAATTCAAAGGAATGAAATGAAAAGGGAACTGCAAAAGCTGTTCACATGTCTTTGGAGTCAACAAGGAACCTGTCCAGAGATGGGTGGCATAGAAGATTATTTGCAAGAACATGAAAGCCTAGGCCTAGGCCACATGGGACATGGGATCCCCAAGTTGAAAAAAATCACAAAGGCTTTTAACACCTCCAACATTTCTGCAAAAGTACTCTCTAGAGACACTTCCAAAGACTAAGACACATCATGGGATTCCTAAAGCAAAAAGCAGCCTCAATGAATGTGAGCTCACATTAAAATTTTTTAAATATCAAAAAATTAGAAGCCACTGGAAGAAAATCAGAAAGACTTAGCAAAAGTAACTAGTAGAAGCATTAGTAACCCAAGAACTAGCAACATGAAATAAACTATGAAGTAAATTCACTTTAAATGTAGATAACAGGGCCGGGCGCGGTGGCTCACCCCTGTAATCCCAGCACTTTGGGAGGCCGAGGCGGGTGGATCACAAGGTCAGGAGATCGAGACCATCCTGGCTAACACGGTGAAACCCCGTCTCTACTAAAATACAAAAAAAAAAAAAGATTAGCCAGGTATGGTGGCGGGCGCCTGTAGTCCCAGCTACTTGGGAGGCCAAGGCAGGAGAATGGCGTGAGCCCGGGAGGCGGAGCTTGCAGTGAGCCGAGATTGCGCCACTGCACTCCAGCCTGGGTGACAGAGCGAGACTCTGTCTCAAAAAAAAAATTTAAAAAACTTAGATAACAGAGTCCATAACAGAGGGAAAAGCAAGAGATTCATGAAGCAATGGTGAGCAAAAAGACATATAAATAGCTTGATAAATCTGTTAACAATGTTAATGTTGGGACTGTAAAAACTGTTTAGAACTAAAACATTAGTCAAAGGTAATACGGAAGGAAAAGATGAGCATTTAAATGAGATGCTGTCTTCGTATTGTTGGAGGAGTTTGCTTTAGTGAGACATCTCATTATTGAAGTTACATATTAATGTTGAAAGTGAACTATTTGAGTGAGTTCAGATGGTAACATGGCATTTTGAATATTGACTTCCTTCCTTGATTTGCCTGGTGACCAAATTACTAGTGACTAGTTTACAAACTAGGCCATTCAAGGAAGTCAAGTTAACGTAAAGGAAACATGTCACCTAAATGCACTTGATGGTGTTGAAATGTCCACCTTCTTAAACTGTGTGATGAAATTAGTTCTAAAGAAGATACCAGGCCAACCCTGTAGTGCCCCCAGTTTGTTGCAGAATCTCATGTTTTGGATGTTATATAAGAGTCCTATTTGCCCCAGTTAATCTTGTGGACTGGCTGGCTCTTTTAGAACTCTGGACTATAACTTGTAAAGCCTCCCACAACTGACAGTGTGTATGTGGGTGTGTTTAAACCAAATCTTGAAAGTTTACAACAGAGCTGCATAGTAATAGTATTTATTAAAGAATCACAATTGTAAACATGAGCATAACTTACGGATTCTAGCTTACTTCTTTTGTAACTACAGACTATATCTTTGCTGCTATTATGTTAGAATAATTTTTAAATGTCACCCTGAAATAGAAATATGTATTTTAAGCACTCATGGAAAAAATGAACACTTTTTAAATGTGTGTTATTTTCTCCGTAAGAACTGTAAACATTAAACTAAACAAATTACCTATAATGAAACTGATTAAGGTCTCTGAGCAAGCTGGTTTGGCCAGAGAGCATACACAAACTTTTATATACTACAGAATGCTATTACACTTGGGAAATTATCTTGTCTAACCTGAATTTATATCCCATATACTACAGAATGCTATTACACTTGGGAAATTATCTTGTCTAACCTGAATTTATATCCCATGGTGATAACATGGTATATGTATTGTTATTAAAGTAAGTGACCATGTTTAAAAAAAAAAAAAAACTATTAGAACTGATTTAAAACTTTCAGTAAAGTTACAGGATACAAAATCAACATATAAAAGTCAGTAGCATTTCTATACGCCAACACCGAACTATGTGAAAAGAAATTTAAAAAGTAATCCCATTTACAATAGCCACACATAAAATTAAACACCTGGGAATTAACTTAATCAAAGAAGTAAAAGACCTCTATAATGAAAACTATAAAACACTGATGAAGGAAATCGAAGAGGACACAAAAAAATAGAAAAACATTCCGTGTTTACAGACTGGAAGAATCAACATTGTTAAAATGTCCACACTACTTCACAGAAATAGAAAAACAAAATCCTAAAATTTACAGGGAACCACAAAAGACCTGGAATAGACAAGCTATCCCAGCCAAAAAGAATAAAACTGGAGGAATCACATTACCTGACTTCAAATTATACTACAGAGCCACAGTAACCAAAACAGTGTGGTACTGGCATAAAAGCAGATACACAGACTAAAGGAACAGAATAGAGGACCCAAACACAAACCCGCACACCTACAGTGAACTCATTTTTGACAAAGGTGCCAAGAACATACACTGGGGAAAAGACTGTCTCTTCAATAAATGGTGCCGGGAAAACTGGATATCCATATGCAGAAGAGTGAAACTAGACCCTGTCTCTTGCCCTATACAAAAATCAAATCAAAATGGATTAAAAACTTAAACCTAAGAGCTCAAACTATGAAACTACTACAAGAAAACATTGGGTCCGGGCACGGTGGCTCACACCTGTAATCCCAGCACTTTGGGAGGCTGAGGAGGGCGGATCACAAGGTCAGGAGATCAAGACCAGCCTGGCCAATATGGTGAAACCTCGTCTCTTCTAAAAATACAAAAATTAGCCCGGCGTGGTGGTGCGCGCCTGTAATCCCAGCTGCCAGGGAGGCTGAGGCAGGAAAACAGTTCGAACTCGGGAGGCAGAGGTTGCAGTGTGCCGAGATTGCGCAACTGCAATCCAGCCTGGGCGACAGAGTGAGACTCCGTCTCTAAATGAATGAATGAATGAATGAATGAATGAATGAATGAATATTCAGGAAAATCTCCAGGACATTGGACTGGGCAAAGACTTCTTCTGAACAACCCCCCACAAGCAAAGGCAGCCAGAACAAACATGGACAAATGGGATCACATCAGGTTAAAAAGCTTCTACATAGCCAAGGATGCAAGAAACAAAGTGAAAAGACAACCCACAGAATGAGAGAAAATATTTGCAAACTATCCATCTGACAAGGGATTAATAACCAGAATACATAAGGGGCTCAAACAACTCTACAGGAAAAAATCTAATAACCCAATCAAAAACTGGGCAAAATATTTGAACAGACATTTCTCAAAGGAAGACATACAAATGCCAAACGGGCATATGAAAAGGTGCTCAACATCATTGATCATCAGAGAAATGCAAATCAAAACTACAATGAAATATCATCTTACCCCAGTTAAAATGGCTTATAGCCAAAAGATGGGCAATAACAAACACTGGTGAGGATGTGGAGAAAAGGGAGCCCTCACACACACTGTTGGTGAGAATGTGAATTAGTACAACCACTATGAAGAACAGTTTAGAGATTCCTCAAAAAACTAAAAACTGAGCTACCATGTGATCCAGCTATTCCACTGCTGGGTATATACCCAAAAGAAAGGAAATCAGTATATTAAAGAAATACGTTTGCTGCGGCACCGTTTACAATAGCTAAGATTTGGAAGCAGCCGAAGTGCTCATCAACAGATAAGTAAAGACAATGTGGTCATGTACACAATGGAGGACGATTCAGCCACAGGAAGAATGAGATCCAGTCATTTGCAATAACATGGATGGAACTGCAGACCATTACGTTAAGTGAAATATGCCAGGCACAGAAAGACAAACATCACATGTTCTCACTTATTCGTGGGTTCTAAAAATCAAATCAATTGAACTTACAGACATAGAGAATAGAAAGATGGTTATGAAAGGCTCAGAAGGGTAGGGGTTGGGGGTGAGGTGGGGATGGTTAATGGGTACTAAACAAATAGAAAGAATGAATTAAGACCTACTATTTGACAGCACAATAGGAAGACTATAGCCAATAATAACTGTGTATTATTTTTTTTGAGATGGACTCTTGCTCCGTAGCTCAGACTGAAGTGCAGTGGCGTGATCTTGGCTCACTGCAAGCTTCGCCTCCCAAGTTCACGCCATTCTCCTGCCTCAGCCTCCCCAGTAGCTGGGACTACAAGCGCCCGTCACCTCGCCCGGCTAGTTTTTTGTATTTTTTAGTAGAGACGGGGTTTCACCGTGTTAGCCAGGATGGTCTCGATCTCCTGACCTCCGGATCCGCCCGCCTCAGCCTCCCAACGTGCTGGGATTACAGGCATGAGCCACCGTGCCCGGCCAACAATTGTGTATTTTAAAATAACTGAAAGTATGTAACTGGATTATTTGTAACTCAAAGGATAAATGCTTGAGGGGACAACCTATTCTCCATGACGTGCTTATTTCATACTGCATGTCTGTAACAAAACATCTCATGTACCCCATAAATACATACACCTATTTAGGTACCCACAAAAAAAATTTTAAATAAAAGAAACATTTTAAATTAAAAAAAATTCCATACCACTCCAGAATGATTTAAAAAAAAAATCTAACAATACCAAACGTTAGCAGTGACAGGAACCTGCATACATTTCTCCTAGGAATGTAAATTAGAGAGCAAATTGGCGGCCAGGAGCGGTGGCTCAAGCCTGTAATCCCAGCACTTTGGGAGGCCGAGACGGGCAGATCACGAGGTCAGGAGATCGAGACCATCCTGGCTAACCCGGTGAAACCCCGTCTCTACTAAAAAATACAAAAAACTAGCCAGGCGAGGTGGCGGCGCCTGTAGTCCCAGCTACTCGGGAGGCTGAGGCAGGAGAATGGCGTGAACCCGGGAGGCAGAGCTTGCAGTGAGCTGAGATCCGGCCACTGCACTCCAGCCTGGGCGACAGAGCGAGACTCCGTCTCAAAAAAAAAAAAAGAGAGAGAGAGCAAATTGGCAATATCTAGCCAAAACAAAGGTGCACATACTTTAAACTGTAACATTTGCATTATGTACCTGGGAGACCCTTTATCACGCTGAGAAAGTAATCTAACAGTTTCTATGCATGTGGTCTCTGTATAAAATTCCCGAATGCTCTCTCATAGGGAATGTTCTTCCCCAGTCAAACCCTGCTGAGCCATCAGGGCCTAATTCCTCTAGTTCCACTCCTCCAAGAAGGCAACTTTAACAAGCTTGATTAATACTGAACTATTCCCTATACCAGTGGCTCCCAAACTTGTCTGTTTGTCGGATTCAAAGCCCAGACGCAGACATCAGTAGTTTTTGAAGTTCATCGGGTGATTCCAATGAGCACACCAGTAGGGAACCACTGCCTTCTACTACCAAACACCACTGATATATGTGAGCCGCTCGGGACACGGCAATGCCAAATATTGCACAAATGTGATTTATCATGTCTGCTACAGAAAGGTAAGCTGCTTAAAGGCAGGCTCAACAGTTGGTATAGTGAAATGTACTGAAATGCAGGAGGTTAATAACACCGGTTCTCAGTGGTTCCTATCGGGGGTGGCGTGACCATGTTTGGAGACGTTACTGGTTACCACAGTGGGGGAAGAGGTATTACTGACATCCAGTGGGTAGAGGCCAGGGCCACTGCTAAACATCCTACGCTGCACAAGACGGCCCTCTCTACCCTCAAAGAATCTTCTAGCCCAAAATGGCACTGGTGTTAATGCTGAAAAACCTTGACCTAGAGAAAGGCAAGCAGAGCAGAGCTGACTGAGAAGTATATAAAATGGCACTTAGCCAAAAAGAAAAAAGATCACTAAAAGTTTATAATATGTGCAGATACCAACATAAGGACACAGGAACATAAAAACATGAAAAAAAAACTTTATAAGAACATTTCCAATCGACTTCCTCCTCCATGCCCTAGAAAATAAAGTTGTTGAGCTAGGTCACTAAGCATCCCCTGGAGAACGTGTACTGTGGGGAAAACACTGGTGATTCTCACCCATCTCCCAGAGTGGCTACCCTGTGTCTCATCCCCAATACCCACTTCTAAACTGCAAGTCACAATTACAGCTTTGCAGAATGAAAAAACTCATTAACTTTATCTTTTTTTTTTTTTTTTTTGAGGCAGAGTCTTGCTCTGTCGTCCAGGCTGGAGTACAATAGTGCGATCTCAGCTCACTGTAACCTCCGCCTCTCGGGTTCAAGCGATTCTCCTGCCTCAGCCTCCTGAGTAGCTGGGATTACAGGCGCCCGTCACCACATCTGGCTAATTTTTGTATTTTTACTAGAGACAGGGTTTCACCATGTTGGCCAGTCTGGTCTCAAACTCCTGACCTCGGGTGATCCACCTGCCTTGGCCTCCCAAAGTGCTGCGATTACAGGCATGAGCCATGCGCCTGGCCTGAAACAACTAATTAACTTTAGGAGGATATCAGTAACACCTGCTAAGTATGGTTAGCTAAATATGTTAAGTTCAATTCACATACTAGGAAATTAATTTTTTTTTCTTTTGAGACTGAGTCTCGCTCTGTTGCCCAGGCTGGAGTACAGTGATGTGATCATAGCTCACTGTCGCCTCAAACTCCTGAGCTCAAGTGATCCTCTCACCTTAGCTTCTGGAGTAGTTGGGATTATAAGCATGCACCACCACACCCGGCTGATTTTTAAAATTTTGTGTAGAGACGGGGGTCTCACTACGTTGTCCAGGCTGGTCTCGAACTCCTGGGCTCAAGCAATCCACCCACCTTGACCTCTCGAAGTGCTGGGATTACAGGTGTGTGCCAGTGCCCAGCTGAAATCAACTAATTTTTAATTAAAGTCACACGCTACATAATGATGTTTTGGTCAATGATGGACTGTATACAGGACAGTGATCCCGTAAGATTATAATGGAGACGGAAAACTCCTAACACCTTGTGATGTCATAGCTATCATAACATCATAGTATAATTTTTTTTAATGAATTTGGTATAGCCTAAATGTGCAGTTTATAACGTCTACAAGAGTGTACAGTAACGTCCTAGGCCTTTACCAGACTCACAGAGAGCAACTTTGAGTCCTCTGGTAAGTGCCCTATAAAATGTACCATTTTAAAATCTTTTATAATGTACTTTTCCTGTACCTTTTCTACGTTTAGCTATAGAAACACTTACCATGGTGTTACAACTGCCCTTCAATATTAAGTACAGTAACAAGCTGTATGGGAACAATGGTGCATAGCCTAGGAACAATGGACTGTCCCTTAAGGTCTAGGTGTGCAGAAGGCTGTGCCGTCTAGGTTTGTGTGAGTACACTCTGCGATATTCACACAATGACAAAACTGCCTAAGGACACATTTCTCAGGGCATACCCCTATTGTTAAGCGACTCATTACTGTAGCAAGACCTGTTCTGCTTTTCCTCTGCTCTGCACCCTCCCATCCCTCCCTCTCACATTCCTTAATTTTTTTCAATATGTTAGTTCTGATTTCACTATAACTAAGAGGAGATAGCTCTTATAAAACAGTGGTTGTTAACTAAGGCTATGAATTATAATCATCTGGGAAGATTTAAAAATTACCGAGAGGCAGCCACACCCTCCCGCATTCTGATTCAGTCAGTTTAAGTGGGATTCGGGTATTGGGGTACATTTAAAAGACCCCAGTGTGGGGCCGGGCGCAGTGGCTCCAGCCTGTAATCCCAGCACTTTGGGAGGCCGAGACGGGCGGATCACGAGGTCAGGAGATCGAGACCTTCCTGGCTAACACGGTGAAACCCCGTCTCCACTAAAAAAATACAAAAGCTAGCCGGGCGAGGTGGCGGGCGCCTGTAGTCCCAGCTACTTGGGAGGCTGAGGCAGGAGAATGGCATAAACCCGGGAGGCGGAGCTTGCAGTGAGCCGAGATCTGGCCACTGCACTCCAGTCTGAGTGACAGAGCGAGACTCCGTCTCAACAACAACAACAACAAAAAGACCCCAGTGTTATTCCAATGTGCAGCCACGGTTGAGAGTCATCATCCTAAATGAGCATATAATCTAATAACCACTTGTTATCCCAACTTGGCCAGACTTAATTTCTTTGGCTTCCAGAAAATAGGTGACTGGAGAAGGGAAACTTTTCCAGCTGGCAAATAATGTCCAGGTGCAGAAATATAAAAAGAATATGAACCACTGGCACGATGCTAAGTGGACACCGGATTATATAATAGAAATCAGTTGGAAAATACTGCTTAACCTTACACTTTGCTTTATAGATATCTTAGAAAGTATACTTGTGTTTCTGTAAAACTAAAAATAATTTTAAATTTTGAAATAAAAAGATACTAAGAACTAAAGTTCAGCTTGAAACTAATTTTGTGGCTCCTTTGTCCACAAATTTCTTCTTCCCAAATTTTACTTCTAACATTAAACAGTCTTCTTTAAAATGCCAGGTATAACAAAGATTCATTTACAAATGGGTACCTCGATAACAGGACTCTCGGCAATGGCTGTGAGAGTGACGGTACTGGCCAAAGCTTCTGCCTGTACGATGGTCTCAGCATCTGTCGAACATGGCCAAGAAGCAACACTGAATGTGCATCTGAAAACCCCAGGACTGGATGGTATAAAAAGCACTTTTATCTCTTCTGTGGTATGAGGCCTTATGATGGCTTTATTCTTGAAAACTAAACAACGATATGTTGAAAGATCCACCTTCAAAAAAGAGCCACAAAGTTCGTTATTAATGGCTTCATAATGAAAATCAAGTAGAATCACCTAGTTTAAGATTCCTTTTCCCAATCACTCAAACTGCCAAATTAAGACATTTATTATCCTTCAAAAATGTCAAAACCTTGTCATTCATGGTCTCTAAAGTACAACGAGTCAAATCCTTCATGAGTTGAATGTTCTTGCTGCACCAGGGCTGTCTCCCCAGTCCATCTCCAAGCAAGCACATTGACCTGTACACTCACTTGTCTTAAAAAGGACACTGACAGGCCGGGCGCGGTGGCTCAAGCCTGTAATCCCAGCACTTTGGGAGGCCGAGACGGGCGGATCACGAGGTCAGGAGATCGAGACCATCCTGGCGAACACGGTGAAACCCCGTCTCTACTAAAAAATACAAAAAACTAGCCGGGCGAGGTGGCGGGCGCCTGTAGTCCCAGCTACTCGGGAGGCTGAGGCAGGAGAATGGCGTGAACCCAGGAGGCGGAGCTTGCAGTGAGCTGAGATCCGGCCACTGCACTCCAGCCCGGGCGACAGAGTGAGACTCCGTCTCCGGAAAAAAAAAAAAAAAAAAAAGGACACTGACATGGGTCACTCTTTCACAGCCCTGTAAGTCTCTCTAGGACACACAACACAGTGGTGGGCGGGGGCTGGGGGGAAGAAGATCAGGCTAACCACTGAGGTCCCACAGCCCTGATTCTGCTTCAACTGCAGTGACAACTCCAGCCACCCTCCCTCCTCACTGTCAACGGGGATCTTCTTTTCCACTCTCCACTTCCACAGACAACACTGCTTCATTCACAGACTCCAGGATGCCCCTACAAAGTCTTCACAGCCCACCTTCCACTCTCAACCCTCTCCTCCAATCACCTGCTTTTCATTTAACCTGACGACTGGAAGTAGAGGGGAAAAGCCAAGAAGGCGTCGGGGGAGGCGATCTTATTTTACCAGGCAAACAATGGCCACTAAGAGGCAGGAGGGAAGAGGAAACCCATCACCAGTGCTGATTCACAAGTAACAGTCATAAAACTGGGACATTTCAAAACAGCTGCTGACCATATACCCAGCTCCCCACTCACCGACGTGCAAATGGTCACTGTAACCAGGAGAGAAGATTTAGAGTCTAGCATTATAGGAACTATAATTGATCATGTAAGAGACATTTGTCTTAGGAGTTCATATTAAAACTGCGTTTCCAGGTATTTCAAAAGCTCATGTAAGAAAATCATCAGATAAATTAGTCAAAAAGACTTCCCTTGCCAATGAAGGCATAAGCTCCAAGAGTAGCTGCTTTTTTTTTTTTTTTGATAAGTCATGGTTACTTATATTCAATCACCTTTAATAAAACTGACAAGTAGCAACGAGAAACTCAGAACTTTGGATGATTTAAATAACAGCACTAAAAGCAAATTTATAGGATTTTACAAATAAATAACAATAAAATATAAATAATAAATGATAGAAAATGCAAAAAAAGTCTTTCACTTTACACTCTACAAGCACTGCAACAAAAGAGGTCTGAGAGGAAGAGAGCATGGCAATGACTGTGTGCATTAATAAAGGGGTGAAGGGAGAACCGAGCACTAGAGATGGGGGAAATCAAGCACCTAATCACAATGCAACTGTTAGGTTAAATGAGAAAGACGTAGAAAGCTACCTTTTCACCATTCACACTAACGCTGAGGACCCCGATGCTGACTTGCAGCCAGCGGTCGGTTGGATTGAGCACACTGAGGAGGGTCTGGGAAGCGATCCCAACACAGCAAGCATGAGGAAGCTTCAATTCCTCCGGCACTCGGACACTCCCTGGGTGAGAAGAAGGCATAAAAATGCAAGTTACAGCAAACCCCTGATTATAAGCCAAATCTGTTCAACAGCAATGAGTTTATAAGATGGCCCGTTTACACTTAAGAGCTAGAGTCAAAGTGCTCCAGATGAAGGAGTCCTTGATGTTGCATGAGCCTCAAAGACCTGCCAACAATTTTTTCCTGCTTCCATCCAGCCCAGGAAAAGAAAATTAAAATGGGATCAAACTCACAATTACAGCTAATCAATTCTTTGAGGTTACTGCCTGTAAGTAATCTCCTCTCCTCTCATAAATTATAAGTCACTGCTTATCCTAAAACAAAACAAAACAAAAAACAAAAACAAAGAACTCCAGAGGCTCTAACTTTCCAGACGTAGACACTCAGCAGATTTTACCACTGCCACCTATCTTCCAACATCCTCATGCAGTTGTTCTGGAGGGCAGAGAAGACAGTACCCCAGTGGCCGTGTGTACCATGTCAGTAAAAGCACAGCTCCCAGGGAGAAGCTGCTCACACATGCACGTGAGAGTGCTGCCTCTCCACCACAACAGCCACCCGGAGACTCCCAAGGTGGAGGCACTCACTCATTCTGGGATTCAACTCTAAACTGGACATTTCCTAGGTGAAATAATCACAACACTGCAATGGCAGAGCAAAAAAGAGATAAGGAAGACAGAGCCATAGGCAGCCTGTCACCTGCATAAGTGTAGCATTTTTCTAAGCCAACTTCAGGGATGTTTGCACAGAAATATATGGTGTTCTCAGTTTAGGAAGAAGCACAAAACTCACAAGGAATTCATGCTAACCAGTAACTCCTTGGAACAAACCAGCTTTGTGGTGTCATTTGAGAAAATAATACCAAGCAACAATAACAGAGAAAAAGCATCTTACCCAATCCTGATGTCATTCCTGAATCCCATGGTTCAATTCCACAGTTGGTACCAACAGACGGCACAGGAAAAGGTTTTGTTGCGCTTAGCAGGTTCTGATTTAAGGTATTAGAATATGGGTTACAGAGGGAAGAGGTACCCATCCATCCAGAGCCGACATTTGATCCTAGACAAATTCCCACAGCCAGAGAGTTCTGCACAGGCTCTCCTGCGACAGCTGGATAGGGGAGGCCTCCTGAGAAGCCACAGACTGTGGCACTGCCAGCATGACACTGAGGCAAGGTGGTGCTTCCAGCTGAAGGGAGTGTTCCCAAACACCGCTGAGCAAAGGGAGCTGTGCTGAGAGAGGGCTGCGTCAAGAGTGCGTGCACAGCAGCAGGCATGTTCTGCATGTCAGCCACAGAGCCGCGAACTGTGCTGCTGGGAATCGGAGTGCACTGGTTTTCAGAGGTGGTCTGATGAGAAACCTGGCCACTGAACTCACGGCCAGCAGTTGACTTATCTTTAGGAATTATTCTTTGATCTTCATCTACAGGCTCCTGGCAGGACACAGGACGTGATGTGGCTGACCCCACCTGACAGCTCAGACCTGACTTGCCCAGGAGAGCCAGCCTGATCAGGTCCACTTCTTCCGGGTTTGATGTCAAACCTACCTCATTGGTTTCCAACAGATTTCCACTTTTGGAGGAGGGATCTTTACTCCATTTAAAGTCAGGTTTTACATATTCAGCCTTGCTACTCAGAGAAGTGGTTTCAGTTGCTTTTCTTGTATCAGAGTTATTCTGGATAACAGATGATAATGTTCCTTTTCCTCTATTCTGAAATGGAACTTTTCTCTCAATTTTCCATAGCCCGTTCCTCCAACGTGGCTGGACTGCCTTGAATAATTGTGGTACTCAACTCGCTGGTGATATCACTCTGAGTGCAAGAAAATTTGTTTTTATCAATCCACAGATAAACTTAATACAACAAATTGAAACCATGCTGGTAAAAGCTCAAGTAACAAAGAGATGTGCATGAGGTTACTCTTTGAAAAAAAAATTGTTTTACACAAAAATAGTAGTCTTGCAGTTGTGAAATGCAGACTTACATTAGAAAATGTGTGTTTGTTGTTTTGTAAAAGGAGTTATACTATGAGGAACATAGGTATATACTAAGAATATCTGAAAATTTTGCACAGATAAAGGACTAGAGTCTAGTAACTTTTTGAGGATTTAAGGGATTTCTATAAACTTTACAATAAAAATCTAAATAAATTAGTAATGAAGGAGTGGGGGCCGAGTAAGCTTGAAATGATAACGACTTTGAGGTCAGGCGGCGGCTCGGCAGGCTGGCAGGGCCCCATCCCACCACCTGTCCATGCTACTGCCTGGGCTTGAACACTCAAAGATGTTAACTTTTTTTTTTTTTGGAGACAGAGTCTCACTCTTGTTGCCCAGGTTGGAGTGCAATGGCGCAATCTCAGCTCACTGCAACCTTCGCCTCCTGGGTTCAAGCCATTTTCCTGCCTCAGCCTCCCAAGTAGCTGGAATTACAGGGGCCTGCCACCATGCCCAGCTAATTCTTTGTATTTTTAGTAGAGGCAGGGTTTCACCATGTTGGCCAGGCTGGTCTTGAACTCCTGACCTCAGGTGATCTGCCTGCCTCAGCCTCCCAAAGTGCTGGGATTACAGGTATGAGCCGCCATGCCCGGCCAAAGATGTTATCTTTTATGTGTTCTAAGTCCTCTCCCATTTCTAAACTTGTGTGGCTCTATGAAGCATGAAGTTAACAGTCCTGATAAATGTCCACACTCATTTCTTTGTACGTAATGCATAATCTGAGGAGTGACATCTGCAGCTCTGCAGGATAGACCAGCTGAAATTTACAGACTAGACAGACGCAACCTTCACTGATTGCTCTGGTACTTGGTTTATAAATTTCTCCTGGCCAAAGCTTCAGAAATAAAGACACTAAGAAACAAAGACTATATTATTTGCCAAGTAATAATAACAAATAATAAGTATCCCGTGGTGACTTACTAGGTGACAGGCACTGCCCTCACATACTATTCCTCCTTACAGATGAAGAAACAGGTTGAGGGATGTTTAGTAATCTGAGGAGGCAGCAGAAGATAAGTTATCTGACACCATAACCCAGCTCTCAACCACTACGCTAAGAACACGCAGACTCAGTATCTAACAACGACATGAAAAAGACAGCTTTCAAAGGAAGGGGTGTAATGCTCTAACACTATGCTGTGTATTCAGTAACTCTCCAGCAGCTTGGTGGAGGAAGACTACGCAGCATACCCACAGCAGTCAGTCAGCTCATTAAAAAACTGAACAATGTCACATCCACAACTTCCACACACAAAAACAGGTAATACTAGCCTCTCCCACATAAATCTCTCTGATCTTCTTCTGTTCTGTCCCCACTGTTACGGTCTTGGCCCAAGCATCCACTGTCTCTTGCCTAAACCACTACAGTGGTCTCATGTCAAATCTCCGATTTTAATTTTGCTCCTACTGGTCCCTCCTTCCTCATGGCTATTGGAGTGAGCTTTTAAAACATCAAACCAGCCTGGGCTTGGTGGCTCATGCCTGTAATCCCACCACTTTGGGAGGCCAAGTCAGGAAGATTGCTTGAGGCCCGGAGTTCAAGACCAGCTCTGGCAACACAGCAAGACCCCACCTCCAAAAAATTTTTTTTAAATTAGCCAGGTGTGGTGGTAGGCACCTGTAGTCCCAGCTACTTGAGAGGTCAAGGCAGAAGGAACACCTGAGCCCAGGAGTACAAGACCAGCCTGAGCAACATGGCAAGACACTGTCTCTACAAAAAAATGAGAAATTAGCCAGGTATGGCAGTGCACACCTGTAGTCCCAGCTACTTGGGAGGCTGAGGCAGGAGGATCACTTGAGACCAGGAGTCCCAGGCTGTAGTGAGCTGTGATCGTGCCACCATACTCCAGCCTGGGTGACAGAGCGAGATCATCTCTAAAAAATACAAAAACAAAATGAAATCAAAACAGATCACGACAGTGACCTGCTTAAAAGCCTTCAAACTCCCATGTTTTAAACCCAGCACCCTTCCCAGTTTGGTCCCCCCTATTCTAGCCTCATCCACTTCTCCCCATTGACATGATTCACTGTGGCTGTTCTAAACTTCCTGGAGTGCCTCAGATGCAGTTTGCATCTTACAACTCTCCACCTCCCCATGTGTTAACTCTGCTTCCCTGTTGCCTAACTCCTAGCAGTCGGGCAAAGTGTGGCTTCAGTGTATTTATACCCTGCAGAAACCTTTGCTGAACCAAAGGCAGTGAGACTTCCAACCACCACCTTCTGAGTCCCCATAGTACATGCGCAGCATGACGCACTTCATTACACAGTGTGCCTCACCAGACAGAGCTCTTCCAGGGCAGATCCTAAAATGTTTGTGCCTCTGTGCCTACCAGCATGAGTAGGGATTTAATATGTGCACACAAATACAAAAATCATTTTAAAGGTAAAAGAGCAACACAGAAGTTATATAGGCTTGAACTGTTGTCTGAATCAAACATCTGTAACACTTTTAAGAGTTGAAAGCCTTATTAAGAAATAATCCAAGTGGCTGCCCACCTTTCGGTCCTCCAGGGCATCATCTGTGGTTGTGGTAGGATAGGAGCTCTCTGGTTCAGACACATACGTCAGCCTGCTCACCCCAGCAGGCGAGCACGCCAAGGGAGACAACTCCTCCTTACAGGGAGGCTGCTGCTGCTGAGCTGCTGAACCAAAGGACTCTAACGCACACCTAGAAGAGAAGAGGAGCTCACACCTGCAGTTCTCCAGTCCTTCAACTATTTACATTAGCAAAAAACCATTCCTATGTGCCTATAATCTTACAAATAACTCTACCTCGAATTCAATGTTTACACTTAATTATCTAAACTGTAAAAAATATTCCCATTGAATTAAGCCTCTGTTAAGCAACTGTAAAATGTATTGTAGCATTTTCATTAATAAATACCATATAAAGACACACAGCAATGTTAGCAATTCATTCTATAAAAATTTACTAAGTATCTCATACAGAGAAATGAACAGAAGAATTCCAACCCTCAACGGGCAAAGAGGAAAAAAAAATCACGCAGATAAATGCAAAGAAATGAGAACAGTCACACACCATTGTGGGACTATCAAGTTGTACAACTTTCAGTTGAGCAATTAAGCAGTATATATCAAAGGCCTCTTAACTCAAGATATTCTACATCTAAGAATTTATCCTGAGAAAAAAATTAATGATAAATATAAAGACTTCACAAAAAGGACATGTCATCACATCACTGTGGACAATAAGTGGGAAATCTTAAATCCGATTCCCCAGGAGGAAGTGAGCTACAGAAATTAGAGCACAAACATGCTATACAACACTATGCAGCCATTCAAAAGCATGCTGTTCCAGCCTTGGTTCAGAAAGATGTCCCTGCTATACAACGTGAAATGAAAAGATCAGAAAGTGACAAACAGTGAGTCTCACATCTATCTGCAAACACACCAGGGTTACTTCCTCATTATTCTGTTCATCAGCATCTTTCACAGGGCTGCCAGCAGAGACGCAAGGAGCGGGAAACGGACTGCACCTCTTGAGGGAAAGCGGCAAAGTCACAGTGCAAAAGAGCACAGGGGATAGGAAATAAGTGTCAAGCCACCTTTGGAAACAGTCTCCACACCTATGCTCTGCTGGTTAGCTTGAATTCAGCCCTTCACTTGACTGGATTCCCCATCTTTCTTTTTTGTACAAAGTTCAGAATACTCAGCTAGGCAACGGACGCACATGGAAAATTCAAATTTGAATTCTGAACTTTTAAAAAGTCCAAATTAGCCAGGTATGGTGGCTCATGCCTGTAATCCCAGCAGTTTGAGAGGCCGAGGCAGGTGGATCACGAGGTCAGGAGATCGAGACCATCCTGTCTAACATGGTTAAACCCCATCTCTACTAAAAATACAAAAAATTAGCCAGGTGTGGGCTTGGTGCAGTGGCTCACGCCTGTAATCCCAGCACTTTGGGAGGCCAAGGCAAGCAGATCACGAGGTCAGGAGATCGAGACTATCCTGGCTAACATGGTGAAACCCATCTCTACTAAAAATACAAAAAAATAAGCTGGGCTTGGTGGCGGGCGCCTGTAATCCCAGCTCCTCAGGAGGCTGAGGCAGGAGAACGGTATGAACCCAGGAGGTGGAGCTTGCAGTGAGCCGAGATTGCGTCACTGCACTCCAGCCTGGGCGAGACTGTGAGATTCCGTCTCAAAAAAAAAATAATAATAAATAAATAAATAACTACCCGGGCGTGGTGGCAGGCGCCTGTAGTCCCAGCTACTCAGGAGGCTGAGGCAGGAGAATGGTGTGAACCGGGAGGCAGAGCTTGCAGTGAGCCGAGATTGCACCACTGCACTCCAGTCTGGGCACAGAGCAAGACTCTGTCTCATGAAAATAAAAATAAAAATAAAAGTAAAAAGTCCCAAATCAAGACGGTATTGTCAAAATACCAGTTAGTAAGTTTCTAACCAATGGCAACAAAGTATTACTTACCAAACTGCTTCAGGCCTTCTCTAGCACCCCCATGACATGCACCTACATGGGTTTCTGTATCCACATGCACACCCGCACACACGCACGCACATACACACAAACACATACACATAGCATGATATAGCACGGAAAATGTTCTGAGTCACTGGATGATGTGTTGTATTCATTTGACTCCTTTGGTTAACAAGAACAAATGCATTTAGGTGAAATTACCTAAAATAAAGAAAAGTGAACTGCAAGAACACATGCAAAATAAAAGGGGAGACATACTGAAAGGGTTTACCACATGACAGAGCAAAGTAACAATGAAGAATCAACACAGACATAGAGCCTAATACAATTATTAGACTTGAAAAATAAAGAATTTTGGCAAAACTTGCAAAACATCAAGTCAATTCAAAGCCAAAAAGAATCAGGCTAGTCTCAGATATCCCTCTAGTCTTCCATAGGGAGAGTAAAGCAATACCGGTAAGAAACAAAAGGGAAGAATGTGTAAGTCAAAGATTGTAAACATACTACACCGTATCACAGCCAGATCATCTTCAAATTTGCTTTGGGCTGGATGACTAGTAATATAGCTGTTAAAATATGCAGGCCGAGCACAGTTGCTCACGCCTGTAATCCCAGCACTTTGGGAGGCTGAGGCAGGTGGATTACCTGAGGTCAGGAGTTCAAGACCAGCCTGACCAACATGGTGAAACCCCATCTCTATTAAAAATATAAAAATTAGCCAGGCATGGCGGCATGTGCCTGTGGTTCCAGCTACTCGGGAGACTGACGCAGGAGAATTGCTTGAACCCAGGAGGCAGAGGTTGTAGTGAGCCAAGATTGTACCACTGTACTCCAGCCTGGCCCACAGAGTGAGACTCCATCTCAAAAAAAAAAAAAAAAAAAAAAAAAAAAAAAAAGCAACTATTCAATAAGAAGTGACTGTGTATATATATATGAATGTCTCAAACTGAGGCATCCATAAGGAGTCACAGAAAGAACTAAACTCTCCACTGACATTTAGCACCAGCTGAACCATACATACCATGTCGCTTCAGATGAACATGAAAACCTTTAATGGCAGCCTGGGAAATAGCTAACAGGTATCTTTGAAATCTGATATTTTGAAACAAAGCAAAACTATATTTAACATATTTGATAATTTTGCTGGTTAGGCAAATTTTCCTTTTATTAGACTCTTTCAATAAATACATAAAAGATCTTTTATAAAGCCATAAAAGACATTCATAAAATTAAAATTTTATGAACAAAGTTATTCAACCCAATATCATTTAGATAGCAAAAGTTAATATACAAAGTATTCACCAGAAGCATCAAATGAACCACGACAGATCCAGTAGGTGGTAACATTACTAGTTTTCTTTTAAATTCAGAGAATGATTGTTATAATGAGTAAAAGAAAAGCAGTATACAAAATTTGCATAGAAAATAGCCAGTAAGAAATTCACAGCTTACGAGAGTTACCTTTGAGAGATGAATGCATAGATGAGTAATTTTCTTCTTTACACATTTTCCCCTATTTCCTATAATGAGCACATATTTTTATGTTTATTTTTTTAAAAAGAAGGTACACACTTACCCTGATGAACTTGTTCCAGAAATTTCACTAGGAGAAGAATGACTCAGTGGTGATGTGGAAGGTCTGAAGCTCTCCTGCTCATCCTCTGAGCCACGTCCACCATGCTCAGGAGAGATACTTTTCAAATCTATCAGAAAGGGGTATTTTCCAGTGAGAAGAGAAAATAAACTGTAATTTTATGAATGTGACCAACAACTCAGACACTTACCACTATTTTTAGGTGAGACTATGCAATGGTTTTCAAAAGTCACATGCTTCTCACTGTTGCTTATTTCACTGACACACTCATTTTGCCTCTGATTTTCTCTACTATCTCGTATTTCTTCACACTCTTTTAACAGACAAAGGGATGTTATTCTGGAGTTCCTCACTGATGAATAACTATCAGATGGAGTGGAAACTGAGATAGTTTTTTCATTGTTACCAACATCTTGTAATTTGTTGTCAATGGAACATGTCTTCCCATCAACTACTGCACTGCTATTCTCTCTCATATTTGTAATTGAAATTGAAGACTTTACGGTTCTAGATGACTCTTGACTCTCTCTCTCTCCATTTTCAACATAAACAATAGCTGCTGTGTTTTCTTCTGGTTCCCTCACACTTACACTAGTAGCACTTAAGTCCACTGTATGAATGTCTTGAGTAATTTGTTCTTTGGGCAAAGATAAATCCCAAGTATCAGACATACCAGTCCTTGAAAAGTTTTCCAATGCACTTTCATATCTACTAACTTCGGTTTTTTTAAGGTATTTCTCCATATCAAATGCATTGGATCCATTACTTTTTTCTAAATCATTAGGTAAGAAATGACACACGTGAGAACAGTCCTTTTGTTTCTCATCTTCCTGAAAAGTCTTGTCTCTGGTTTTATTTGAAAGTGCCTTGATCATAGCAGCAAGTTGGGAAGGATCAGTATTAACTGATGCCTCTGCAATGGCTGACGCAATGGTGCTGATCCTAAGCACAGAATCACCACTATCTGGTAGCTTGTCTTTGCATCTTTGGGGTGTGTTGCTCATAAAGAAAGTGTCCTAGAAATTAGAAAATTAAACATCAGATAAATTTACCCCAGTTTCATGAACATTCATTAGTCCCCCATTATCGCTGGGAGATGCGTTTCAAGACCTCCAAGTAGATACCTGAAACCTCAGATAGTACCAAATCCAGCTGCCGTAAATCAGAGCATGTTTCTGTTCCTATCTTCCACCCACAAATGTAATGCCTTTTCCATCTTAACTAAGCACTTATCACTCACTGTGGCTGGAATGTTTGAAGTCTGGAGTGCAGAGCATGAATTTCTCTATCCTTCTTTGTAATTTTCACATAAAGAAGATCATTCTTACCATAGGTCTCAGCAACTTCAGTATTTTTTTTTCTTTCCTTATTAAGTCGAGAACCTTCACCTTTTCACTTGAAGGAAGCACCTGACAGCTTCTCTTTGGTGTATCCAAACTGCAGGCAACACTACTCTTGCACTTTGGGGCCATTATGAAATAAGAGTGACTTTAACACAAGCACTGCAATATCACTAGAGTTGATCTGATCACCAAACACTACTAAGTGACTAATAGGCAACAAGTGAATACAGGTGGAGAAGCTGGACAAAAGAAAGACTCACATCCTACCAGGATGGAGCAAGTTGGCGGGAAGATTTCATCATGCTACTAAGAATGACATATAATTTAAAACTTATGAACTATTTCTGGACTTTTCCACTGAATATTTTTGCACCACAGTTGACCATGGGTAACTAAAACTGCAGAAGGCAAAACTGTGGAAAAGACGGGGCTATTGTATTAGTTTGATCTTTATAACCACGATGTAGGATTTAATGGCAACAAAAAAATTAAGGGAATACCAGTTAAATATCCTAATGAAAAAGAGAGCTGCCATCAACTTTAATTATATAGTACCAGGTTATTTACCAAATTGATTATGCTTTGTTTTTTAAAAATCATCAGGAATGAAAGACATGGTAAAACTGAATCAGATAATAATTCAAAACCAAAAACTTAAGATACTGAGATTGAAAAGCCACTGAGTCATTGTGACTACAAGTATAATTCTTGGTAATTTCATTCAACTGATAGAATTATTTATAAGCAAGACATAAATAGGAACCACGAGTAAAAAATTGAAATGGGCCCAACAGTTAAGAAACAAACTATTTACAACAACAACAACAAAAACACATGTTAAGACCTCTGCCTCCATTAATAGCAGACTAGGTAAAGCAAACCAACCTCCTGCTAAGAACAATTAGAACTGAATAGCATATGCAAAAACTTATCTTTGAAAGGACTAGCAAGTTTAAAAAGCAGTGTAAATTTATGGGGCCAAAATCTAAGAGAAGAAAGCAACCCAGAGAGGTAAGCCCAACACGGGGGATACTGTTCCCTAAGCGTATCTGCTGCTTCAAGAAAAGGCTAAGCAAAGTTGTTCTTGTGGGAATGCAGGTATAAAAAACTGAGTCTGCCAATGAATGACTGGCACTGGGGGATTAGGAGGTGCGTGTGTGTACATGTTTGAGGGAGAGAAAGATACCACAGTAAAACATCCATGCTTTGGGATGAGACGACAAAGGGATACACTCCAGCCGTAAAGGTAAATCAGCATCTGACCGGTTCTCATAAGGATGAGGCTCAGTTCCAATCAGCTTGATTACAATAAATGCATGAAAGTGATCTGCAATTGCTAGTGTTCCTTGCTCCCTGTCAGAAGCAGACATAAATCTAGTGTGGAAGACATCATCTCCCTTAGCCTCAAATTATTCAAAGATTTTTCCTCTAAACTGTAGGGTAAAACAAAAGCTACCCAAGTACATCACAGTAAGACGGATAAAAACCAAAGAGAAAAATAACAAAAGACCAACAGCCAACTTTTAAAATGAAATGACATGAAAAAATACATTCGAAGTGCTGAAAGTTGCTCCTAACAATCCTATAGCAAGAAAAAATACACATCAAGAATAACAGGGAGATAAAGACATTTCAGAGAGACAACAAACAAAATTCATTATCAGCAGTCCCTTATAAAAAAAAAAAAGTAAGGATATTCTTTAAGAAGAAAACTAATCTGAGATGAAACATCAGAAGTATTGGTTATTTATAAACCATCATCATATCTTATTGGGTTAAATATAGAAATAAAACATAATACAAGAAAAGCTTTTTAAGTATGGAATAAATTAGTATTTTGTGATCCCTGGAATGCCAAGTAAGACATTTAAAAGAAAACAAAGAATTTTTACTAAACATCAGTAAGCCAAGACACAGGTTATAATTATTTGGGTAATCATAATATAAATATATATAATTACCAAATCAACAGAGGAGAAAACTGGAATCATATAAAACTCTTAAACGATCTCAAAGAATGCCAGAAGAAAAAGAACAAAGTCTAGGTGAAACAAATAAAAAGCAAATAAAGTGAGCAGATTCAAACCCCCATGTATTGGAAATTCCATTAAGTGTAAGTAGAAAGCCTGTAATACAGTCTGAATGCCCCTCCAAATCTCATGTTGAGATGTAATCCCCAGTGTCAGAGGTGAGGCCAAGTGGGAGGTGTTTGGGTCATAGCGGTGGACCCCTCATGGCTTGGTGTTATCTTGGGGTAGTCAATGAGCTATCCTAAGACCTGCTTGTTTAAAGTGTGTGGCACCTTCCCCATCCCTGCTTTGGCCACGTGACGTGCCTGCTCCCGCTTCGCCTTCTGCCATGATTGTAAGCTTTCTGAGGCCTCCTCAGAAGCCAAGCAGATGCCCACACCACACTTCCTATATAGCCCACAGAACGATGGGCCAGTTAAATCTCTTTTCTTTATAAATTACCCAGTCTCCGGTATTTCTTGATAGCAATGCAAGAAACAGCCTAATACAGACTGCCAGACTGGTTGAAAAACAAAATCCAACAGTATGTCCCTATAACATCTGAAATATAAGGACACAGAAAGATTAAAAGTAAAATAATGGCAAAAAATACAACATGCTAACACTAACCAAAGAAAGCTGGTATTGACATTGTTAATCTCAGACTAGATTTAGGAAAAAAGCATTACTACACACTGAGGGAGACATGCTCAATAAAGGATTTGATTTGTCAGCAACAATAATTTTTATGCACCAAAACAATTTTATGAAGAATTTAATGCAACAAATTTTATGTGCAATTTGTATGCACCTAAAAATATAGCTTCAAATGTTTAAAGCAAATGTTGATATACCTCTAATGATTAATGAACAAACCCACAATCATGGTGGGAGATTTTAAAAGAACAGCACAATAATTTTAAGAATGCAGGCAGCTTGAGCATCCCGATTTAAATCAATCTCACCTAAGTGAGACAGACATTAAGTCACATAACAGACATTCCCTAAAGTGTACAGAAAATAATTCCAAAAACTGAACAAATGCTGAGCTATCTATCATACTTACACAAATTTCAAAGGTCTAAAACTAAACATTCTCTGACCACAGTACATTTGATCTAAAATCAGTTATTTCAAAAATTAGAAAATCTCCTACACGCATCTGATGCACTTACACCACTGAAAAAGCAGGAAGGCAGAAAATAAGCACACTAGGCATCTGTCTCAAAAAGTCAGAAAAACAACACATTTAATCCATCGAAAGTAGAAGGAAAGAAATGAAGACCAGAAAATATGAAATAGAAAGACAAACAAAATTGAGAATAAATAAAACTGACAAATTAACAAAACTGAAAGTATCTGGTGAGACTAAGTAAAAGAGAGGCAAAACAGTCAATTATAGAAATAACAAAAGAGACACAGCTTAACAACCTAAAATATTAATCACAAGAGGATATTATGGTCAGCATGATAGTAAAATAAATTTTCAAGTGTAGCGGAAGATTACAATCTCTAGAAAACTACAATTTACTAAAACTGACATAAAAAAATTAAAACATCAGAATAGTACTACAACTATTAAAGAAAACTGAATCTGCAATTGAAGGCATTAGATAAAGAATATACCAGACTCGGCTGGGTGTGGTGGCTCACGCCTGTAATCCCAGCACTTTGGGAGGCCGAGGCGGGCGGATCACGAGGTCAGGAGATCGAGACCATCCGGGTTAACACGGTGAAACCCCGTCTCTACTAAAAACACAAAAAATTAGCCGGGAGTGGTGGCAGGCGCCTGTAGTCCCAGCTACTCGGGAGGCTGAGGCAGGAGAATGGCGGGAACCTGGGAGGCGGAGCTTGCAGTGAGCTGAGATCATGCCACTGGACTCCAGCCTGGGTGACAGAGCAAGACTCCGTCTCAAAAAACAAAAATACATAAAAAAGAATATACCAGACTCAAGTGATTTCACTAATGTATTCTACCAAAATCTTTTAAAAAGCACCAACCTTACAAAAACTCTTCCTGAAAACAGAAAAAATGAGACCAGTGAAACCTAGATACCAAAACCAGACAAGAACATTATATGAAAAGTCATTCATCTCACTCACAAAAATGCAAAATTCTAAGCAAACTATTAGCACACCCAATCCAATGATATATCAAAAGATAACACATTACAACCCTAGTGAGGTTTATTCCAAGTATAAAAGAATAGTTTAATATTCAAAAACCATTTGACAAAATTCACATCAACAAAACAGAGCAAGCTCAAGTTCTTCTTCACAGAAAAGCGTCTGACACCAACACAGAATCAAACACCAGTGAACAGAGAAGACCACTTTGCTGATCCAGTAATTTAAAACAAAAGCCTTACAGCATGCATCAAATGTAAAGATGAAATACCAAAACAGAGTTCCCACTGAATCAGGGCAACCCAACATCACGACATCAACACTGTTCTGAGGTCCATCCAGTCAAGGAAGGCAAGACAAAGAAACAAAGGTATAAAAATTAAAAATGAAGAAATAAAACTTCTATTCTCAGATGAAAAACTATATATATAGGAAATCCAAAGAGTTGATAATTAGAGTTAATAAGTAAATGTGCTGGATATAAGGTGAGTATATTTAAAAAACAAATACAATTGTGTATTTGTTTAGCCAAAACAAACAGAAAATAAAGTTAAGAAACATAATATTAAAATAATGTTTCACTTGATAGTACAACAGGGTCAAAATAATTGTACATTTAAAAATAACTGAGAGTATATAATTGTATCGCTCATAACACAGAGGATAAATGCTCGAGGGGATGGATGCCCCACTTACCATGATGTGATTATTACGCAATGCATGCCTCTACCAAAACATCTCATGTACCCCATAAATATATACATCTACTATATACCCACAAAAATTAAAAGTTTCAACAACTTGGGAAGAAATGTAACAAGATGACGTGAAAAATCTGCACAAAACTCATAAAATACAACAAGTAATATGTAAGTTTCATGGATTAGAAAAACTCAATATTATAAAGATGTCAATTTTACTGTTCCATAAATTAAATTTAATCCCCAAAAAAGTCCAACAGGGTTGTTGGTGGTTAGTGGTTGGTGTGTAGAAGCTGACCACGTGACTGCAAAGCACACCTGGAAATGTAAAGGGCCAAGAATAGCCAAGATACTTTTAAAGAAAAATACGAGAGGATTTACTCTTCCAGATATCAAGACTTATTATAATAAAGTTACAATATTCAAGTGTCATCTTGACACAAGATAAACAGACCAAAGAAGCACAACAGAGACCCCAGAAATATACCAACAGTGTCATGGAATTTGATTTATGACAAAGTTAGCACATAAGAGAAATAATGAAAGCACAGCCTAATCAACAAATAAAAATACCATTAAAAACGTGAAAAGGCAAGCCACAGACTGGGAGAAGACACATGGAACACTCATAACTGACAAAAGGCTCCTATCCAATGTAAAGAACACCTACAAATCAAATCAAACCGTCCATTGGAAAAATGAGCCACAGACTTGGACAGGCACTTCACAAAATAAGCCTCCAAATGACCAGCAAACACGAGCACGAACCAGCTTTATTAGTAATCAGAGAAATGCACGTGACGACAAGAAGGCCCCACTGTGCACCCACCAGAATAACGAGTAAAGCCACATGCTGGCGAGGATGTGCAGTGACAGGAAGCACACGCTCTTGAACAAATCTATATGGTACAACTGCTCTGGAAAACTGTCAAAACCACTGAAGTGAAGTTATGCAAACCCCACAACATACACACACAACTCACATGAATGTGTGCACACTTCCCAGGTACTAGACTGTCCATGGAGCATTGTTTTATAATTGTCCAGCGGTGGAAATATTCCAAATGTTCACAAATGGATATAAAAGCAACAGAATATTCATATAACAGAATACCATACAGTAACAAAAATAAGTTTCTACTATACTCATCTAACAAATGTAAGGTGAGGTGAAAAAAGTCAAAGAAAAGGAATACATGCCACATGGTTTCTTTTACGTGAAGTTCAGAATCAGATAAAATTAATACAGGGTTAAAGCTCAGGCAACCGGAGGCGGCAAAAAAACTTGTTTCTGGGCTGTTGGCAATGTTCTTTCTTGATCTGATGTGTACACAAGTGTATGCCTTGTGATCATTCATTCATTGACTACAAATCTGTTTTATAAACTCATTTGTGTGTATATTATATCACAACAAAACTTCAAAATAAAATTTAAAAGACACTTGCAAGAAATTTGAAGCCAGGAAAGAAAACATGCTCAACGGCATATATTTTTCACAGGTGATCTCGTCTTGATCCTATATAAGAACTACAACAAGACAATCTTAGATTTCCTTACGAAAGGCTTAAGCTACCTGTGTTTTGCCTTTATCAGCCATTAACGTCACATCATTTTCATCCACTTGTGAAGTACTCTTCACTGCTTCAACCTGAAGTGTAATTGATCCTTCACTTAGCTGTGCCTGGGACTGTTCATTTAAATCTCCTGCAGGAAATATATAATATTCAACTTGTAAGTATACACTATTTGGCAAACACAGTCTGTGGAATAAGGATCAGGCAAAATGACTAATTACCAAGGAAGATGTCTTTGTACCCCAAATGTCAGCTGCCTTCACTAAAACAGTTTAAATGTATAGACATTTGGACAGAGAACAACAACATAGTTAATTTGGCTCGATGCTGCAGAGTCCAAACTTTGAAGGAGGATTGTGAATTTTAATATCTCCCTTGCAAATGCACATATAAACTCATTTAATATTTTTCAGCTTTAAACATTTCACAAACATACAATAAGTTGAATTTAAAACTGAGCACTACTTGGTCGGGTGCAATTGGTCACGCCTGTGATCCTGGCACTTTGGGAGTCTGAGGTGGACAGATCACTTGAGGTCAGAAGTTTGAGACCAGCCCGGCCAACATGGTGAAACTCTGTCTCTACCAAGAATACAAAAAATTATCTGGGCGTGGTGGCGTGAGCCTGTGATCCCAGCTACTCGGGAGGCTGAGGTGGGAGAATCGCTTGACCCAGGAGGTGGAGACTGCAGTGAGCCAAGATCACGCCACTGCGTGACAGAGAAAGACTCCATCTCCAAAAAAAAAGAGAGAGACTGTCTCAAAAAAAAAAAAAAAAAAAAA
>NW_016806694.1:804685-826281 GCF_001698545.2 Rhinopithecus bieti
AAAAAAAAAAAAAAAAAAAAAAAGAGAGAGAGAAGAAAAGAAAGAAAGAAATAAGTGAGTGCATCTTTAGAGAAATGGAAAATGAACTGACTTTGTATACATGGACCCTCTGTCCCAACTTCCCTACTGGAATACAGGCTTTTTAAGGAATGGAGCCTATCTTATACAACTTTATATGATATGTAGCACAAGACATTGTACTAACAAAAAGTAGCTGCTTGATAATTCTAAGTTGACCAAGAACATCTGATTAAAAATATTATAGACACTCATCATAAAAATTTATCATAGATTATCACAGTCTAAATCTCAAAACATCTCTTTAAAAGTCAACCTAAATAATAAACATATCTACAATTAATTAACTCAATAATTCAACATCCAACATTAACTAGCCCATTTGAAATTATATCATTTACTGTGGTTTTCACAAATTTAGGTAGATTTTGGCTGACTTGTTTCCACTTTAGATTGAAAAGGATATATGGGGTTACATATGAATCAAATCTATAACCAACACTGAGAAACTACAAAGTGTTACATACATTTTCACTCATAAAGAACATGGTCACACATTTAACCCCTAAGTTACACATTTAAGAAAAAAAAAAGATTTCTAATGGCCCCTGCTTTGAATCCATTACCTGAATATAGATCATGGTTAAGATGAGTCATTTCTTTTTCCAAATCACCTCTCGATGATACATCAGATTTTCTTATTAAGGCAATAGGTTCTCTCTTCTCTGGTGATCTAATAAAATAGCCAAATGACGGCTACAAAATAATTAAATGTAAATTATTTCTTTGATTTTCAACTGCTTTGAGAAATTCTAGACTATTTTATCTAATAGTGGTAACACAGCTAAATGACATCAAAAAATTGTTCTTCCCACTTAACCTCAAATTACTAGAGATGGCCTTCAAAGGTCCAGGTAGAACCTTTCACTTCCTTAATACTAGCTACCTTTTAATCATGAGAACTCATATTGTCAAATAAATTGCCCTTACTAAGAAATTCAAATTAAAACAACACAGAAATGAGGCCGAGCACAGTGGCTCACACCTGTAATCCTAGCACTTTGGGAGGCCACGAGTTCAAGACCAGCCTGGCCAACTTGGCAAAACTTCATCTCTATTAAAACTATAAAAACTGGCTGGGGATGGTGGTGCACGCCTGTAGTCCCAGGTACTCAGGGGGCGGAGGCACCAGAGGTTGTGGTGAGCTGAGATCAAGCCACTGAACTCTGGCCTGGGCAACAGAAGAGCCTCTGTCTCAAAAAAACAACACAGAAATGATACTTTATTCCTCCAATAATTATTACTGAACACCTATTATGTGTTAAGCACTGTTTAATCATCAGTAACACATTAATGAGAAAAAAGATAAAAACTCCTGCTTCCTGGAAATTACAATACAAATGTACTTTCTTTTATAGAATAAACACATCCTTGAAAAACGTGTATTAGGATTAGGGACGCTCCTACCAACTTGCATGAAAGTTTCTGGAAGGTTTGCATTCAAGGAGCTTGCTAAAGAGTAAGCAGTTTCCACTTGGCTTTCTTATACAGCAGTCACGTGACAGAACTAAAATGTCAACTCATTAAATGCACTCAATTTTTTATTGGTCTTCACTTGGGAATTTCTTCCCTTGATTCAGTAACTTGAATGCAAATAAACCTTCACTACTTATACCAAGACAAAAATTCCAAATAATAGATCAATTGTTTTTCACGATCCAGTGCTCTGTCCATCTTATCTTCCCTTACTATAATTCTATTAATAAGGAATTCAGTTACTCTTCAACTTCTGTCATAATCTCAAAGTCACAATCAATCCAAGTGGAAAAATCTACCTTTCTAAAGTATTTATTTTCATTTTTCAATTCACTGCACTGAGCAAGACCACAGTTCAATTTCAAAGTTCTATGAACCAGCTGTGACTTCTAACACTACATCTATTATTTCAAAATCATACTCTTAATGAAATCCAGTTTTGATAAACGCTCCCTCCAATAACCCTAATTCCCTCTGTGGAATTTATCAACAAATTCTTTGACTCTATAGAATAAATCTTGAATTATTGCCCTTTTCTCTGCTTCTACTAGGTCATCCTTGTCCCCAGCCTTCATCACGTCTCTCCCATTTCCTAAGCATTTGCCTGCTTCTTTCCGTCTTCTGTCTTTTGCCAACTCTCACTACCTGGGCACCTGACATATGGCGGCAGCCTGCTGCACCTGGAGATGGGCCAGCACCACAACCAAGTTGTCCTGGGCCTCTAAGCACCTCCCCCCAGTTCATCTGAGATAAAAGCCCCTCCTACTAGAAGCCCTCATGATCTGGCCCTTGGAATCATCTGCCATTCTCCCTTCACACCCTCCCACCCTGCTCCTCAGAGCAGCTCTGCCTGCCTGCTTTCCACTCCTCCAATATGCCACCCTGGTTCCTGCCTCCAGGCCTGCACACGGACAAAGGCCAGGTCACTAATGGAGGGAGAAGTCTTAATTCTTCTTACAAAAAAAAACACCTTTTTTTTTTTTTTTTTTAGATGGAGTCTCACTCTGTTGCCCAGGCTGGAATGCAGTGGTGTGATCTCCACTCACTGCAACTCTCCACCTCCCAGGTTCAAGCGATTCTCCTACCTCAGCCTCCCGAGTAGCTGGGATTACAGCCACGCACCACCACATCCGGCTAATTTTTTATATTTTTGGTAGAGACGGGTTTCACCATGTTGGCCAGGTTGGTCTTAAACTCCTGACCTCAAGTGATCTGCCCACCTCAGCTTCCCAAAGTGCTGGGATTCCAGTCGTGAGCCACTGCGCCCGGCCTGCTGCCTCCTTTCATCACTGAGATGCCAACTCAATGTCCTCCCCCAAACGTCAACCTGACCAGCACAGCTAAAGTAGCTCCTTCTCCTCACTCATGCTTTACAGGACTTATCACTACCTGAATAACTTGTGTCTTTTTAATTGTACATGCATTACATTTAATTAAATCAAAACACTTCCACATTTCAAAACATCTCTTTAGACAATAGTTTTTAAAAATCAGTTTTAGAATTCTTTACACCAACCAACAATAACAATAGCAATGAACAACTATTAAATACTTACCAAACGCTGGCCTAGCGCTAAATGCTTTACATGAACCATCACATTTAAATCTTACAAAGCCCGATAAAACTGTGCTGTTAATGGGAAATGAAGGCACAGAGGAGTTAAACTGTTCAGTGTCCTAGAACTAGCTAAAAAGACAGAGCTAGAACTGCAGTAAAGGTCTGACTGATGATGAAACCTAAGTTTTTTACCACTCTTCTGTCCCATCCTGATCTATCTCTATTTTAAAGTCACTCTGCCATCATAATACTCAAAATCTACAATCTGGTGGCTGTGAGCACTCCCAGCAGATTCCATACTTACTCTTTTCACATTGTTACCACCACCAAGGCAACCAAGCGCTTCAGATCTTTGAGCAAAGAACTCTCCTAAAGATAGACGTAAATAACTGGCATCATCTTTATCCAAATCTGATGTGCTATGTGATTTCCTCAACAGACTGTAATTAATTGTAGCTCCCCAGGACGTATCGCCCAGTGCAACCGAAGTATTATGAGCATCTATGTTTTCTTCCTAGGGAGAAAGTTATTGTTTCGTTTCTTTCCCCCAGCAAGTCACTTTTCTGTTGTCCTAATATACAAAAACTAAAAAAGTCTTACCAAGAAAATTTAAAAGTAATTTTTTAAAAACTAGACCAAAAAAAATTGGACAAACTGAAGCATAATCAGCTACCACAGCTAATGAAGTCCAGTAGAGGACAATGAGTATTTTGGAACACCTGAGTAATAATACACACGATCTTGAGTTGCTCATGACAGAGCTTTCCTGTAATCCCAGCTACCTGGGAAGCCAAGATGGGAGACTTGTATGAGCCCAGGAGTTCAAGACCAGCCTGAGCAACATGATGAGACCCCATCTGAAAAATAATAAGAATGTTATCTTCATCTATTGCTTCATCAAACACTGTCATAAATTTTGAATTTTCAAAATAAGATTGTCATAAGTAAGAATCTTCATAAAAAACAAATAGGAGGTAGGACTGCCTCACTTTAAAACGTATTTTTAAAACTATAGAAATATAGCCCAGTACAGTGGCTCACACCTGTAATCCCAGCACTTTGGGAGGCCAAGATGGAAGGATTGCTTGAACCCGAGTTTGAGACCAGTCTAGGCAACGTAGCAAGACTCCATTGCTACAAAAAATAAAAAATAAAAAAATAGCTAGGTGTGGTAGTGCATGCCTGCAATCCCAGCTACACAGGAGGCTGATGCAGGAGGATCACTTGAGCCCAAAAGCTGAGGCTGCAGTGAACTGTGATCACCACTGCACTCCAGCCTGGGTGACACAGCAAGCCCCTGCCTCAAAAAATAAACATAAACTATGGAAATATCCATTAACGCCATTAAAGCAATTTTAAGTGAATTAAAGATACATTTCAGCATGTCAATGATCTCCAATTAACAATTTAGAGGATGAGGGAAAAAGCAGAAGTCGTCTAGCCACAAGAAAAATACGAAATAATTCTATGCTAACTGTATATTCAGAAAGAAATGAACATTTTGCCTACACTTACATTAATACAGGAAAAATTTTAAATTTTGGATAAAACAAATAATTACAAACCTGTATAAATTGATGCTCTTTATTAAATTCTTCTTCATCTTGTGCAATCAAAGCAAATGCTTCAGCTTAAAAAAGAATATGTTTATATAAATAAATTACACTAATACCTAAACAAACACTAGCATACAGATACGAGTTAGGAAAATGAGATACTAAGGAAATAAAGTTGTAACAAGGACGTAAAAGCTTGCACTCACGACTGATGCATCGGTACTAAATGCCGAAGTCTACGGTTGTCAAACTATTGCTAAAGAACACCTTGCTGTAGCTGGTTTTGTCACTAACTTACCCGTTTACTCAGGGGCTTTACAATGAAAGCTTTTTCTTTCTAAAATTAATTTTTGCTTTGGAGAGTTAGGCACTCTTGCATTGAGGCATTCGTCCATGAATGCTGGTGGAATTTCATCGGGAGTCATCAGACTGATAAACCCTCTATAAGCTTGTCATGAAGATGGCTGCAAGGGTGCCCCAGGACCCGCTTGCCCCCCATCCCAGGAAACCCCGGTCTGGACAAAGGCTAGGAGTCCCCTAATGTCTGCCCTCAAGGTTCCTGCCGAGTACCTCAGCTCCCCCTGGGAAAGGAACACCAGCCTAAGCACACTCAACCCCAGGCCGAAGACCATCACTTAAACGCCTCAGAGGGATGGGGCAAATGGGCAAAGAGGGCCAGGGCCAGAAACACAACTGGGAGTGGTGGATTCGTAGCAAACTAGGAGGCCCAAGACCCTGCTTGAGGCATCAGAATTGCCAAGAACTTTAAATGTGTTGGTGAAATGTCTGCCAGCCAGATGCTAGACTGCCTGGCTGCAGCACTCTGGGCCTCTGCCTGGCACTGCAGGGTTGGAGCAGAAAGGAGAAAAGTGAATGGTGACCCAGAGGGCACAGTCCACTCATGGCCCAAACATGATGGAGGCTCCCCACTATCATGTGTCCATGAGGGACCAATCAGATCCACACTGCTCCTTTGGGAACCTAGACTGTATCCCACATTCACAACCTAAGACAAAAGAAAAGCAGACACAGGATATTTCCGTTCAGGAAAAGCAGAGCACCAAAGACTGCTGAGGCTTCCTACCTGTCAGAACAGTGCTAGTTCTTCACCTTGTTAAGTGACCATTTCTTATCACACACACACACAAAATTATTATTATTACTTTTTGAGACAAGGTCTGGCTCTGTCGCACACGCTGGGGTGCAGTGGCACAATCTTGGCTCACTGCAACCGCTACCTCCTGGGCTCAAGCGATCCTCCCGCCTCAGCTTCCCCAATAGCTGGGCCTATAAGCATGTGCCACCACCCTCAGCTAATTTTTGTATTTTTTGGTAGAGATGGGGTTTTGCCATGTTTCCCTGCCTGGTCTCAAACTCCTGGGCTCAAGTAATTCACCTACCTTGGCTTCTCAAAGGGCTAGGATTACAGGCATAAGCCAAAATGCCTGGCCTAAAAAAATCACACATTCTTAACCTACAGCATAGAACCTAGGAATGAGCATCACAAGAACCATGAAGCCCTCAAAATACGTGCAAAATCATACATTCCATATAAATATATTTCTACGAAGATTCACTGTGGAATCTGTAACTCAAGCTAAGTTAAAAACCACTGCCCTAAAAGATGAAAGGACCAACCAACCAAATCTGAGAGCCAAGAGAAGGGAAGTAGGAAACTCGGCCCTGAAGAGGGTAATATGGTTTGGCTGTGTCTCCACCCAAATCTCAACTTGAATTGATCTCCCAGAATTCTCACATGCTGTGGGAGGGGCCCAGGAAGAGGTAATCGAAACACGGGCCGGTCTTTCCCATGCTGTTCTCATGACAGTGAATAAGCCTCACGAGATCTGATGGGTTTATCAGGGGTTTCCACTTTCGCTTCTTCCTCATTTTTTCTCTTGCCGCCGACACGTAAGAAGTGCCTTTTGCCTCCCACCATGATTCTGAGGCTTCCCTAGCCACGTGCAACTACAAGTCCAAGTCAACCCCTTTCTGTTCCCAGTTTCGGGTATGTCTTTCAGCAGCATAAAAACGAACTAATACGGAAGGTAACCCAAAAGAAACTTAATGTACTTTGAGGAGTTAAATATCACCTGGTTTTTAAATAATTGACCAAGAGGCTCAAAATAGTATTTATTATAATCCTAAGTGCTTTTTCTCTGAACTATAAGGGATTCTTCAAAGAAACATCTATATTAACACTATGTTGTCTACTCATCAGAAATCAATCACAGCCAATAAGAAAGCAGAACTTCCTATTTTATGAGAATCTATGCCAATTCTTCGGCATACCTAAAACAACAATCCTCTTGTACTGAATGCTTCTGAGACTAAACGTGGAAGCAGCCCATTTGTGTTTCCCCCACTGCTGAACTCTCAGGTCATAGCAGCAGCAACGGAGCACCTTGAATAGACAGAGCTGAGCTATCAGCAAGGAGGAAGGCAGGCATGGGGAAGAAGAGGAGGCAGGCTCTCTTTTATTTTGAGACGGAGTTTTGCTCTGTCACCCAGGTTGTTGGAGTGCAGTGGTGCACAATCTCCGCTCACTGCAAGTCTCGCCTCCAGCGTTCATCGCCATTCTCCTCCAGCCCTCCTCCACCCACCCCGCAAGTAGCTGGGACTAACAGGCGCCAGCCACCACGCCAGGCTAATGTTTTGTGTTTTTTTTGTTTTTTGTTTTTTTTTTAAGTAGAGACGGGGGTTTCACCATGAGTTAGTCAGGATGGTCTCGATCTCCTGACCTTGTGATCCACCCACCTAAGCCTCCCAAAGTGCTGGAATTACAGGCACGAGCCACTGCGCCTGGCTGAGGCAGGCTGTCTTAAGGAACTGTTCTGAATAAAGTTTGTAAGTAGGCCAATTTTCATTTAAAATGACTTGGACGTAACAAGATTACACCCTTTTTTCCAACCTTCCTCTTCTGAATATCTCCTTCTATTCCATTTCTAAAGTTCCTTTCTCCTTTTCAGTACAAAGGCTCCCATTTCATTAATGCTACCTCCACTCCTATTTCCCTGGATCTAGTCCATCCTTCCCAGCACCCATCAGCCTTTTCTGTCCACCAACCTTTTCAACAGCTTTCCATCTCCCCGTCTCCCTTTCCTCCCACCCACGCTAGTCATCCTTTCCAACCAGACTCGCATTCATTCCCCAAGCACAAGGTTGGTCATTCAATCTTTCCAATACCATTGTTTACTTTTTAATAGTAATATATCTAATAATTCAAATTTAAAAGGTGTATATATGATACCACAATAAAGAGCTTTTCAAAGTTAACCAAAGACTTACAAGGGTATATACAGAAAACTATCTCCCCATCCCTGACCCTCGTTTCCTACACCCTCAGATGCCACCAATAGCTACAATATTTCTGAAATGTCTATCTGAATTTTTGATTTTTGAGTTCAAGTAGCTAGAGATTCCTGTAGTCAGTATCTTGCTTTATCTTTCCGTTGTATGTCCTTACAAATATCTGTATGTCCATCCTCCCCTCTCCTACCTTTCTACACAAATGTTAGAATACTTTATGTGCTTGGAGATGGATTTTACATAATTTATTTTGGTGATCATTCCATCTGAGTAATTAAAGAGCTCCTTTACCATTCTGTATGGCCACAGGGTGCTTCCTTGTATGGATGCACCTTAATTTATACCCTATTTTGTCCATCTACATTGCTTCCAACCTTATTATTACAGACAATGCTGCAAGTAATGAGCTTGCACATACATCATGTACCATTTGTACAAGTGTATCTGAAGAATAAATTCCCAGAAGCAGAACTACTCAGTTACAGGATAGTACACATGTAACTTTGCTAGATGCTGCCATGTCATTATACTCAGAGGCTGTGCCAAGAATGGACTAGCATACCTGTGTCTCTCACATCTTTGCTAAGATAGTTTTATTATCAAACATTTGGATCACTACCAAGGAAGTAACTGAAAAATACTATGACTGGGTGGATTTACACTGCATTTCTTTCCATGAGTAAAATGAACATTTTTTGTTGTACATTTAACAACCATTTTCTTTTCTATAAATTGTTTCCAATTTTGAGGTAGTTGGTCTTTTTCTTACTGTTTATTAGAACTGTTTATATATTAGGAGAATGGGCTCTAAACCTATAATATGAATTACAAATCTTTTCTTCTCAGTTTGATTGCTAATTTTTAAAAACTTTTTACGATAGAGAGGTGAAGTGTACAGCTCAAGGAACTTTCACAATCTAAACACATCTGCGTAGCCAACAGCACAGATTAAGAAGCATAACACTGTCAGTACCCAAACCACCCGAGCCTGCTTCCCATGCTACCTGCCCATTCACATGTAACCACGGCCCTGCGGCTGGCTCTGCAGGACTGCACGGCTGAGCTGTACACAAATAGAACTACAGAGCCTGCGTTCTTAATCAGCTTCATGTCATTCCACATGTTACTGAGATTCATCCAATGTTGCTGCATGTAGCTTCACATCACTCATTCCCACTGCAACCTAATATTCCAGGGTATGAATAAACATAATCCATTCTATGGCTGGGGGAGGGGAGGGTGGTTCCGCAGCGACTTGGAAACTTCCACTGCTAATGGGAATTTCAGAATTCAGGGCTGATACAAATAGTGCTGCTATAAACATTCTAGTATGTCTTTTGGTGAATATGTACACCCTATTCTGCTGTGTATGTACTCAGGTATAGAATTATTAGGTCATAAAGTATGAAGTTCATTAAGTTCACCTTTACAAGACACTGCCAAACAGGTTTCCAAAATGGCTGTACCAATTTACACTCCCACCAGCAACACATGAGAATTCCATGATCTCTTAAGTGATAAATATCCACCATCCAGTCTGCATCATCATTTTTAGATCAAGATATCATTGAGTAAGTCCTAACTGCAACTCAGCTTCACATTTCTGACCCCTATTTCCACTAACGACTACTTCTGCCTCAAACCACAATCACCCAAAATCTATACCTTCTTCTGACTCTCTGCCTCAGGTAATGGTATCGCCATTGTCCCAAGTAACTCAGACCACAGACCCTCCTCTCTTTCTGCCTCTCTACTCTCCCCTGAAATCCAGCCACCAAATCCTAACCATTTTACTTCTGCGTCTTTCATTAGCTACTCTCTTCATTTTCACTGGGACACCTAGATTTCGACATCCTAAGAACTCTCTCAAATGACCCTGACTGCCAAAAGAAGACTCACCAAGCAAGATCCACAAGCAACGAGTCCTGACGCTTTCCAGACAAGCCTCAATCCTGGGCATGGTCGTCAAAACTCAATCCACTCCTGGCCCACTGACCTCTCCAGCTTCACCTCCTAGCCTCTGGCCACTCTCCCTTTATCCTGCCATAAAGGCTGGCCACACTGGACCATGCACCTTCTCAAACATGCCCACACTTCACCATCTCATTCCCTTCCAAACTGGGCTTTCTCTCCATTTGAAATTTCTCATGCCCCCAAAGGATTACCTGTGAAAACTCTACCTCAAAAGTGGCTTCCTACTCTTTTGCTACCTACTCACGCAACGTTAGTTTCTTCTCTGAATTCCATTGCTCTTGGTTTGAGTTTCTCACGATGCCGACAACTGTGTACTGCACTCCCGTCTCATCATTCTGGGCTGATGAGCAGTTAAGGACTGGCATACTACCTCATTTATTGCTGTAACTCCACACCACGAGACTTTTTGAAAGAAGCTTAGTACAAGCAGTAAGTGGGAAAATTTCTTCCTCTGGCGCAAGCCTCTGAACAATAAGGCCAGGCTTGACAGGCCCGTGAGTGGCGTGGCTCCTTCCAGTGACAGCAGAGCTCAGCCCTGAGGGCTGCAGCACAGCATCTTCACAGGCTGCGGCTCAAAATCCCGTGACCTGGCTTCATGTAGACCGAAACCAGTTTCTCTATTCACTGTCAGGGATGATGCTGATCAACAAGCTAACTGCTTCTGTTAACACTTTTATCCCTTGAGATTTCATTACCTTTCTGGTTACTTTTCTTCCATCATTTCTACCACACTTTCTACCTTTCATGGACTGGTTTTTGTAACTGCTGATTTATCAGGACATTTCCTTTGCTCAAGTCAGAAATTTTAAAGGGACAGGCAAAACCTGAAGTCCCTTCCAGCCCTGCAATACTATGGTGTCTACACAGTAGTATACAAATGCTATTCTCACTCATTGGCTTTGCTTAAGGAAATGGCTCGGCTCATTCTACAACGATTAAGACTGGATGAAACCTTAGGTCCTATAAAAACAAGTGAAGCGCATCCAGAATACAGTGATAGTCCAGAAGGGATCTGATGTTACTGACCAACATATAGAGAGTAATCTTAGAAAGATCAGAAACAGAGAAAAAGTTATAATAAATGTTTATCCATATACTTACAACCAGATCTGAAGTCTTCATTCATCTCATCACTTAGAGACATATTTAAATGCTGTTTGCTATTAAAAGATGTGTAATAGGCAAGGTCTGTGACCCACCTACCCTCTTCATTTTGGTAGACCACACTCTGTGGGAGATCTGTTTCTAAAAAATAAAATCCCCAAAATATCAAATGACACATGTAACAACTAAAATGATAAAACATTCTCAATTTTTTAAAAATTCAGATGACTACCTTAGTTACCAACAGTACTGAAGTCTGCCAAAGCTAGTTAGAAAAAGGAAAAACCATTTCCCCAAAAGAAAAGTATCTCTTTGACGGAAGGCAAGCCAGCCTTACTCACCAAAAAAGTCTATAATGGAGAATGAGGAATAAAGGAAAAGAATGCTAAGACTTAGCTAGAAAGGTAGGTTTTCACTAGATCTCTGAGAAAAGAGACCACTTCTGAGCAATCCTCCCTGTACTAGTAGATTTAAAATTTTGTTTAAACTATAAAACGCTAAAATATTTCAATAGGAAAGACTGGCACATTTCACGTGAAAATATATCCTATTAAGATGTATGAACATTTATTTCTTTCACTCCATTTTTTTAAAAGTCCACTTACTGTCTTTACTCTTTTCGACGGACTCGTGACGTTCACATGTTCGCCTTTCACAAGTTGGTGACCAAAGGGCATCACTGAAATTAATTCCACTGTCACTAATGGGCTTCAAAGAGGCTACATCCACATTTTCTTGAATGGACACTGTAGGAGTCTCAGTGTCTAAACATCCATCCATGTGCAAAACTGTCTTATTTTGATGAGGACACTCCACCCCCTGTTTTGCAGGGTCAGTCGGGTCAAAACCACCTTTATTGGCATTTGCATCATGAAAATTATCAGAGTTAAGTTTCAGGTCAGTAGTGCTGAGCGTCTTCACCAGAACATCTTTACTTGTACTTTCCTTTAAAAAAAAAAAAATCAGATTTCTTCACAGAGCAACAGTAAGTCTTGCTTTTTATAACTTATTTTAAAACTTATGGGAAAAATTATACAGTTGATACAAAATGTTTATTATATGAAGGAACAGAACACACAGTATTCACTGTATTCTAGACTATATGTGAATATATGAACCACTGATAAGAAACTTACCAAAACCAGACTTTGTGATGTGGTCATGGGAAACACATCAAGAGATTTACACACCAAAAGTGGGCTCTATGTGTGCATTACATTACAGGATGATAGAAACGTTGTCAGCTCAACTTTTATCATTACCAATAAAAGTCTCTACAAACATGGTAAGCCTATATTAGTGTGACTAGCCTCATAAAATTAATACGGATAAACAGCCCTCGATATTAATATCTTTTAATAGAAGTAAAGCAATTTATACTACAAATGCCCCTGGCCAGTCCAATAAAATTTGTATCAGACAGAGCAAATTTATCCAGTGCCGTCAAATTATGCTCTCCAAAACATTTTTCCAAGCGGCACTTCTTACTCTTTCCTACAATAACAACTGCTGAAAAGGGGCTCCAGTGTCTTCAATACTGTGTGTGGACATTTGGCTGCCACCATGGTATCACATGCCACTGAAACTTATTAACAGCAGTCCTTTCTGCTATAATAAGACAAGCAGTAAGAACAACCTGATAAGGCACAGTTTCTGAAAGTTACAACACTAAAAGGAGGTCATTCTAAATAAATGATGACTTTCGAATAAGAAAGACATAGGTTCAAATCCTAGTGCCACCATTTATTAACTGGGGGCTTTGCCAACTTATTATATAAAAATAAACATCAAGGCCAGGCGCGGTGGCTCACACCTGTAATCCCAGCACTTTGGGAGGCCAAGGCAGGCAGATCACCTGAGATCAGGGGTTCAAGACCAGCCTGGCCAACATGGTGAAACCCCGTCTCTACTAAAAAGAAAAAAATTAGCCAGGCGTGGTGGCGTGCGCCTATAATCCCAGTTACTCGGGAGGCTGAGGCAAGTGGATCACTTGAACACAGGAGGCGGAGGTTGCAGTGAGCCAAGATTCCGCCACTGCACTCCAGCCTGGGGGACAAGAGAGAGACTTCGTCTCAAAAAATAAATAAATAAAATAAATAAACAAACATCAAAAACTAATTGCAGATGACTTAAAGATTTAGATATAAAAATACTAGGAAAAAATACAGATGGATTGTCTTTTATTCTTCAGTGAATAACATCTTCTAAGTGTAACACTCTAATGTCCTGAATTGTGTCCCCTCAGAAAGATATATCCAAGTCCTAAGCCTGGTAACTATAAATTGTGATACTATTCTAAAACAAAGTCTTTACAGAGGTAATTAACTTAAGGATCTTGAGACAAGACCATACTGGATTGGTCACAATGACCAATGTCTGCATCAGAGACAAGAGAAGAAAATTTCAGACAAAGACACAAGGGACAAGGCCGCATGGACACACAGAGAGAGATTTGAGTGGTGCTGCTGCCACAAGCCAAGGAACACCAGGAGCCAGCAGAGGCTGGGAGAACCAGGAAGGATTCTCCTCTAAGAGCCTTAGGAGGGAGAACCACCCTGCTAACACCTTGATTTCAGACTTTTGGCCTCCATAACTGTGAGGAAATAAATTTCTGTTGTTTTAGGCATGCCTGTGGTAATTCGCTCTGGCAACCTAGGAAGCTCATACACACATTAAAGACTAAAACATATATAAAGATCAATATATTTTCATAACATAAAAACCTTACAAAATTAAGTTAAAATACAAATACCCCAATAGAAAAAAAAAAATGACAACTGCTACTTAAAACGAGATAACTGCTTTTCATATACAACACTTGCAAAGATTAAAAAGAAACATAATGTAGAAAACTGGCTGTCTCATCCGTAAAGCAACTTAATCTTGAATAAAAAAGGCAGTTACAACTTCTAGCTTCCAGTTCTGCGTGTAAAGGGCTTGGAAGACACCACTCCATCCTGACAACAAGTAAAAAGATGAACAAACTGACAAATCAACAACTCTTCGTAGATCCATAAGAGAAGGTAACAGGATAAACTGCTGCCTCTAAAACTGGAGAGACAGGCAAATACAGAGAATTCTAACCTACTAGAGGATATACTCCCAAGCAGAAACCTCCACAGTAAGCAGCAGAGAAGGAACACCTAACATGTAACTGATGAATTGCTGCAGGCTCAGTGTGGAAAAGTCTGAGCTAAAAACTCCAGGGGATTCAGTCACAGGTGGGTCCTATGCTTTTGTGAGTTTCACCTCCAGCACGACCAAGTTCTCACAGCAAATAATGGAGAAAAATCCCCCTGGGCTTCCAGTATGGGGAGGAGAAAGCGGTCATTTTGAAATATAACAGGGCACTTTGTGCTTAGATCTGCCCTCAAGAAAACCTAACCCTGCTGGGGTTTTATCAGAGCCTAAGTAGACTGGGGAAAGGGAAATACCCAGCTCCAGCTCCCTCTAGCCACCCTGTCCATGCTAAGGGGAGGAAAAAACTGAGAAACACTTGTGGAGTACAGTCTAAAGGCTCAGGCTCACTTACAGACTGAGACCGAACCACAGAATCACGGAATGCTTTCCCTCCCCAACATCTTACCACAACATAATGAAAGGCCTATTTACAGCAGTTCTTTTACTTGGTACATCACGACCAATTGGCTGGGCGCGGTGGCTCAAGCTTGTAATCCCAGCACTTTGGGAGGTCGAGATGGGCGGATCACGAGGTCAGGAGATCAAGACCATCCTGGCTAACACGGTGAAACCCCATCTCTACCAAAAAATACAAAAAGCTAGCCGGGCAAGGTGGTGGGCACCTGTAGTCCCAGCTACTCGGGAGGCTGAGGCAGGAGAATGGCCTAAACCTGGGAGGCGGAGCTTGCAGTGAGCTGAGATCCGGCCACTGCACTCCAGCCCGGGCAACAGAGCAAGACTCCGTCTCAAAAAAAAAAAAAAAAAAAAAAAAAAAGGAAAAAATTAAAAGGCATACTAAACGGCAAAAAAACACAGTTTGAAGAGAGAAGGCAAGCATCAGAACCATCAGAACCATATACGGCAGGGATGTTGGCATACTCAGGCCAGAAATCAAAAACAATTATGATGAATATGCTAAGAGCTGTAATGGATACAGCAGACACCATGTAAGAACAGAGTGGCAACGTAAACAGAGAAATGGAACGTATGAGAAAAAATCAGAAAGAAATGCCAGAGATCAAAAACTGTAACACGTGAGGAATGTCTATGCTGGGCTCATTAGTAGATGAACACAGCACAGGAAACATACTCTGAGCTCCAGGATATGCAAATGGACTTCTAAAACTGAATGCAAAGACAACAAAGAATGAAAAAAACGATCTCAAAAAACTGCAGGACAACTACAGAATGCATAACATATGCAGAAGGGAGACATCAAAAAGAGAAGACAAACAGAAAGCAACAGAGTATTTGCAACACTAATGAATGAGAATTTCTCCAAATTAATCCAGACAACAAGCCAGATATCCAGGAAGCTCACAGAACACCAAATAAGATAAAGGCCTACTGCAATAGGGCTGTACTTGGAAAAAAATAAATAAAAGCCAAAACCAATACTTCACCTAAGCATATCATTTTCAAACTACAGAAAATCAAAGATAAAGAAAAAAATCCTAAAGAAGAACCAGAGAGGAAAACAATCACCTTACTCACAGAGAAACAAAGAACAACATTTGACATCTCCTCAGAAACCATGCCAAGCAAGAAGGCAGTGAAGTAAACTACTTTAAAGAGTTGAAAAAAAGAAACCAACAATCTCTAATTCTGTACCCTGAGAAATTATCCTTCAAACATGAAAGGGAAATACTTTCTCAGACAAGGAAAAATTGAAGGTATTTATTGCCAGTAGACCTGCCTTGCAAGAAATTTTTTAAAAGTTATTTTGAGAGAAGAAAATATACAGTTCAGAATCTTAAATCTACAAGAAAGGAAGAGCATCGAAGACAGAATAAGTAAAGGTAAAAAAAAAAGTTTATTTTTCTAATTTTTCATTGGTCTAATAACACATTGTTCAGAAAAATAATGGCAACAATGTATTCAATTATGTATGGTTACGTGTGTGTATGTATCAGCATATATATGTGAGGGTGTGTCTATATATAGACACATATATGCTTATATATACCTATATGTAAGTGAAATGAATGACAGCAATGATACAAGGAATGGGAGGGAGGAATTAGGAATATTTTGTTATTATCAATACTCAAACTACCTGTTAAGCAGTATAATGTTATCTGAAAGTGAATATGGATTAATTGTAAATATATGTTGCAAACTCTAGAGCAACCAGTAAAAAAAGTGGGACGAAAAAGAATTATATCTGATATGCTAATGAAGAGAATATGCAATCATATAAAATGCTGAATTAAGACCACAAAGAGGCCAGGCACAGTGGCTGGCCCCTGTAATCCCAGTACTTTAGGAGGCCAAGGTGGGAGAATCCCTTGAGGCCAGGAGCTCAAGACCAGACTGGGCAACACAGCAAGATCCTAGCTCTACAAAAAATTTAAAAGTTAGCTATGTGTAGTGACATATGCCTGTTGTCCCAACTACTCAGAAGGCTGAGGCAGGAGGATCGCTTGAGCCTGGCAGTTTGAGGCTGTAGTGAGCTATGATTCTGCCACTGCACTCCAGTCTGGGCAATATAGAGACCCTGTCTCAAAATAGAAATAATAATAATAATAATATTCTTAAAATAAAACCACAAAGAGAACATGACTGGAAGAAAAAAATAGGGGGAAAAAAAAAAACAAGAATAACATGGTAGACATTAATCCAACTACATCAATTAATCACTTTCAAAGTCAATGGTCTAAATACACCAACTGGCTGGGCACAGTGGGTCACGCCTGTAATCCCGGCACTTTGGGAGGCCAAGGCGGGTGGATAACTCGAGGTCAGGAATTCGAGACCATCCTGGCCAACGTGGTGAAACCCCATCTCTACTAAAAATACAAAAAAAATAGCCAGGTGGGGCAGCACACACTTGTAATCCCAGCTACTCAGGAGACTGAGGCAGGAGATTTGCTTGAACTCAGGAGGTGGAGGTTGCAGACAGCTGAGATCGCACCACTGTACTAGAGCCTGGGCAACAGAGTGAGACTCAGTCTCAAAAAAATAAATAAATAAAAATAAACAGGCCGGGCACGGTGGCTCATGCCTGTAATCCCAGCACTTTGCGAGGCCAAGGCGGGTGGATCACGAGGTCAGGAGATCGAGACCATCCTGGCCAACATGGTGAAACCCCCCGTCTCTACTAAAGATACAAAAATCAGCCGGGCATGGTGGTGCATGCCTGTAACTCCAGCTACTCAGGAGGCTGAGGCAAGGGAAACACTTGAACCAGGGAGTCGGAGGTTGCAGTGAGCCGAGATCGTACCACTGCATTCCAGCCTGGCAACACAGCAAGACTCCACCTCAAAAAAATAAATAAATAAATAAACAAACATACCAACTGGAAGAGATTTTCAGAGGAGAATCAAAACACAAGACCTAAGTATATGATGTCTACAAGAAACCAACATGTAGATTTAAAGTAAATGGATGGAGAAAGATATGGCATTAAAACACTAATCAAAAGAAGGCAGGAATGGCTATATTACTTTCAGACAGAGCAGACTTCAAAGTAGGAAAACTTATCAGAGATAAGGCAGGGTACTACATAATGATACAGAGGAATCAATTCTGTAGGAAGACATAACCATCCTTAACGTGTATCCACGTGACAAGAGAGTATCAACATACAGGTATGAAAAAACCAACAGAACTACAAAGAGAAATAGATAAACCAACTATCATAACTGACGACCTCAACACTCCTTTATCAGAAACAGATCCAGCGAGAAGAAATTCAATAAGAACACAGTTGAACACACTAACAATCAACTAGATATACTAGACGTCTATGGAATACTTCACCCAAAAACAGCAGAATACACATTCTTCTTATCAGAAAAAAACCCACACAATAGAAGCACAATTTGAGTAGGTCCCTATCTGTTAAAGAAATAAAGGCAATAATGAATAACCTCCCAAAATAGAATACACCATGCCCAGATAGGTTCAACAGTGAATTCCACCAAACATTTAAGGAAAACATTATACTAATTCTCTACAACTTTTTTCAGAAAATAGCAGAGGGAATACTTACTAACAGATTCTATGAAGTCAGCATCATCCTAATACCCAAACTAAAGACATCACAAAAAAATAAAACTAGTGACCAATTTCTCCCATAAACACAGATTCAAAACTCAACAAAATATTAGGAAATCAAATCAAATAATATATAAAAAGAATTATACATCATAACCAAGGAGATCCCAGGTATGCAAGCCTAGTTCAACAATCAAAAATCGGCCGGGCACAGTGGCTCACACCTGTAATCCCAGCACTTTGGGAGGCCGAGACAGGCAGATCACAAGGTCAGGAAATTGAGACCATCCTGGCTAACATGGTGAAACCCCGTCTCTACTAAAATACACTAAAATACAAAAAAAAAATTAGCCGGGCGAGGTGGCGGGCACCTGTAGTCCCAGCTACTCGGGAGGCTGAGGCAGGAGAATGGCGTGAACCCGGGAGGCGGAGCTTGCAGTGAGCTGAGATCCGGCCACTGCACTCCAGCCTGGGCGACAGAGCGAGACTCCGCCTCAAAAAAAAAAAAATCAAAAATCAATTAATGTAATCTATCACATCAACAGACTACAAAAAAAAAAAAACCAAAATCATGTGATCATATCAATAGATGCAAAAAAGAAATCTGACAAAAATCCAACACTCATTCATGATAAAAATTCCCAGTAAACTAGAGAGAAACACTCTCAACTTGATAAAAATAAAATAAAAGTTAAAAAAAAACCTTTAAAAAAACCTTAGCTAACATCATACTTAATAGTAAGAAGCTAGAAGCCTTTCCACTAAGATCAGGAATAAGGCAAGGATGTCTCCTCTCACCACTATTTTTCAACATCATACTGTAAGTCCTAGCTGATGCAATTAAGACACGAAAACGAAATAAAATGTATACAGATCGGGAGGAAATAAAAACTGTCTTTTGTTTGTGGATGACATGATCACCTATGCAGAAAATCCAAAAGAACTGACAAAAAAATTCCTGGAACTAATAAAAGATGACAGCATACATATTTATTACATAAATGTTAACTGCTTTCCTATACACTAGCAATGAACTAGTAGAATTTGAAATTTAAAACAATACTATCTACATTAACACCCCCATATATGAAATAAGTTAGGTATAAATCAAAATATATATAATATCTATATGCGAGAAAACTACAAAACTCTGAGAAAGAAATAAAAGAAAATCAAATAAAGAGAGAGATATTCAATGTTCATGGACGGTCAAAATGTCAGTTCTTCCCAGCTTCACCTATACATTCAATTTAATACCAATCAAAATCCCAGCCAAGTTCTTAATTTGGATACTGACAAACTGATTTTAAAGATTACACAGGCTGGGCATGGTGGCTCATGCCTGTAGTACCAACACTTTGGGAGGCAGCGGCAGGTGGATCATTTGAAATCAGACGTTTCAGACCAGTCTGGCCAACATGGTGAAACCTCATCTCTATTAAAAATACAAAACTTAGCTGGGCATGATGGTGTATACTTGTAATCCCAGCTACCTTGGAGGCTGAGGAGAGAGAATCGCCTGAACCCGGGAGGTGGAGGTTGCAGTGAGCCAAAATCATGCCACTGCACTCCAGCCTGGGTGACAGAGAGGCACTCTGTCTCAAACAATAAAAAATAATAATAAATTTAAAAAAAAATAAAGTTTACACAAAGAGACAAAAGACCCAGAACAACCAACTCAATCTCGAAAAATAAGAATAAAGTGAGAAGACACTGTCCAATTTCATTACTTAATAAAGCTGTAGCAACCAAGACAGTGATGTATTGGTGAAAGAACAAATAGATCAGCAAAATAGAGATTCGAAAAACTGACCCACATACATATAATCAAACTAATCTTTGACAAAGGAACAATGGCAACACAATGAAGCAAAGATAGTGTTTTCACAAATGGTACTGGAAAAACTGGATACTTAGATTCAAAAAAACGAATCTCAACAAAGACATTATACCTTTCACAAAAATTAACTGAACGTGGATCACAGACCTAAATGTAAAATGCAAAACTATAAAACTCCTAGAAGATAACACTGGAGAAAAATCTAGAAGGTACAAGATCAGCACGCAAAAATCAGATGTTTCTAAACACCAGCAATAAACAATCCAAACTGTAAATTAAGAAAGCAGGCCGGGCGCGGTGGCTCAAGCCTGTAATCCCAGCACTTTGGGAGGCCGAGGCGGGTGGATCACGAGGTCAGGAGATCGAGACCCTCCTGGCTAACACGGTGAAACCCCGTCTCTACTAAAATACAAAAAACTAGCTGGGCGCGGTGGCGGGCGCCTGTAGCCCCAGCTACTCGGAGGCTGAGGTGGGAGAATGGCGGGAACCCGGGAGGCGGAGCTTGCAGTGAGCTGAGATCTGGCCACTGCACTCCAGCCTGGGCGACACAGCGAGACTCCACTCTCAAAACAAAACAAAACAAAACAAAACAAAACAAAACAAAAAAAGCAATTCCATTTACAATAGCATCTAAAAGACTGAAGTACTTGGGAATAAATCTAATCAAGGAAGTGAAAGACATACTGAAAACTACAAAACACTGTTGAAAGAAAGAAGACCAAAAGACCTAAAAGAATGGACAGACATCCTGTGTCTTCATGAACATGAAGACTTAACCCTGCAAAGGTATCAATACTACCCAAGTGACCTGTAGATTCAACAAAATCCCTCTCAAAATTTCAACAGCCTTTTCTCAAGAAATGGAAAAGCTGATCCTCAAATTCATATGGAATTGCCAAGGGCCTCAGCCAAAAGCATCTTGAAAGAGAAGAATTAAGTTGAAGGACTAACACCTCCCAATACCCACAGTGATTACAGCAGTGCGGCACTGTCAAAAGGACAGACAAATAGACCAACGGGCTAGAACAGAGAAGCCAGAAACAAACCCTCACATACATGATAAACTGATTTCTCAGAAAAGTGCCAAGACCATTCAATGAAGAAAGAACAGCCTTTTTAATAAATAGTGCTGAGAAAATTTACTATCCACATGCAAAAGAATGATGTTAGTAAGACCTTACCTAACACCACACATAAAAATAAACTCAAAACAAATCAACAGGCCGGGCGTGGTGGCTCAAGCCTGTAATCCTAGCACTTTGGGAGGCCGAGACGGGTGGATCATGAGGTCAGGAGATCGAGACCATCCTGGCTAACATGGTGAAACCTCGTCTCTACTCAAATACAAATACAAAAAAATTAGCCAGGTGTAGTGGCGGGCGCCTGTAGTCTCAGCTACTCGGGAGGCTGAGGCAGGAGAATGGCATGAACCCAGGAGGTGGAGCTTGCAGTGAGCCCAGATTGCGCCATTGCACTCCAGGCTGAGCGACAGAGCGAGACTCTGCCTCAAAAAAAAAAAAAA
>NW_016806694.1:826302-830734 GCF_001698545.2 Rhinopithecus bieti
AAAAAAAAAAAAAAAAAAAAAGCCATCGTTTTCTCTTTTTCCCTTTTTTCTTTTTCTCTCACAGTCACAGATCAACAATCTAAATGTAAGAGCTAACTCTATAAAACTCTTAGAAGAAAACAGGAAAATCTTCATGACACTGAATTTGACAATTTCACAGACATAAAAACAAAAGCACAGCTAGCAATATAAAATAGATCACACTACATCATAATTTAAAATTTTTGCACATTAAAGGACAATATCAAGAAAGTAAAAGGCAACCTACAGAATGAGAGAAAAATTTACAATTCAGACATTTGGTATGGAATTAATATCCAGATGACATAAAGAACTCTACAATTCAACAACAAAAAAACTCAATTAAAAAGTGGGCAAAGGCCTTAAATGAACATTTCCCCAAGGAAGCCATCCATGAAAAGCAGCACATGAAAAGATGTTCAATATCACTAGTCATCAGGACAACGCAAATCAAAACCACAACGAGATACTACTTCATACTCATTAGGATAACTATAATTTAAAAAGGGAAAAAAGTAAATAGTGTTAAATAGGATGTGGAAAAATTGGAATCCTAGTGTTTTGCTGGTGGATGTAAACTGGTGCAGCTGCTATGAAAAACATTATGGCAGCTCCTCAAAACATTAAACACAGAATTACCATACGACCCAGCAATTTCACTCCTACATATATATCCAAACAAACTAAAAGCTAGGACTCAAACAGGTATTTGTACGCTGATGTTCACAGCAGCATTACACTGAAAAGCCAAAAGACAGAAACACCCAAGTGTCCATTGAAGGATGAGGGAATAAATAAAATGTGGTATATATAACAGAATATTATTCGGCCATAAGAAAGAATGAAATGTTGATATATGCTACGACATGAACAGACCTTGAAAACATCATGCTTAATAAAATAAGACAGACACAGAAGGCCAAATATTGTATGATTCCACTTATATGAGCTTACCCAGAGTGGGCAAATTCATAGAGACAGAAAGTAGAATGGTAGTTGCCATGAGTTGGAAGGCAGGAGGGAATTGAGGTTTGTTGTTTAATGGGCAGAGCTTTAGTTTTACAAGATGAAGAGTCCTGAAGATTGGCTGCACAATGTAAATGTACTTAACATTATTGAACTGTACACTTAAAAATGATTAAGATAGGGGCCAGGCGTGGTGGCTCACTCCTGTAATCCCAGCACTTTGGTAAGCCAAGGCATGCAGATCACTTGAGGCCAGGAGTTTAAGACCAGCCTGACCAACATGGTGAAACTCCATCTCTACTAAAAATACAAAAATTAACCAGGTGGTGATGTGCGCCTGTAATCCCCGCTACTCAGGAGGCTGAGACAGAATTGTTTGAACCTGGGAGGCAGAGGTTGCAGTGAGTTAAGATCGCGCCATTGCACTCCAGCCAGGGCGACAGACTAAGACTCTGTCTCAAAAAAAAAAAAAAAAAAGATTAAGATAATAAATTTTATGTTATATGTATTTCACAAGTTAAAATTTAAATTAAAAATATATTTAACGTACAAAACAGAGATGCACGGAATAAAGCAAAACAGTAAGCATTATTTTAATCAATACTGGACAAGTGGGTCTAAGTCAGAAAAAATTAACCCACGTGCAAAATTCAAATCACAGTTTATAAAACTATAATAACATTACTGAAAAAGGGGCATAATGAATAGGTATGAGTCCGAAGTAACTACCAAGCTTCAGGCACAGGAGAAACGGGGTAATATTAAGAAACAGAAAAAACTGAAACAATGAAAACCAACTATGTTTGAGCAAGGTAAAATATCCGTTTGCTTTTTCATTTAATGACTGAACAATGGGCTAAAGAACTTTCCAAATGACTAATCTAAATGCAAGTCATTGAATACTTAAATGCAAGAAAATGTATATAATTGTATGAAAGATACTTACAAACATATTGAAACATTATCAGTAGTGAGTTTTTTACTTTTCTGTATTTTCAGAAGTCAACAGTAACTGTTCCTTTAAAAGAAAAACTGATATCATATAAACACAAAAGATACCTTATTCCTTTTTTCATAGGAAACCTAAGAAAATGCATAACTTACACTGCTAAGATCTGGAACGATACCCTTCACATTTTCTATTTCTTTCTCAAGTCCCCAAGTACCAGAGGAAAATGGTAACATAACATCTGTGTGCCTTCTACTACCTCCAGTACCTACAGAATTACCTGAAAAAATAAAGAAAAACGTTAACGGAGCCACATCGAATCTGAGTAATCTAACATAATAACTGTTTCTTGCTAGTGAAATTATTTTATGTAAACCTAATACTTAGCACTCCTATGACAAATTTAGCCATTTTCATAGAGAGAAAATAAGCAACAGTAAGAGGCAATAATAAACATGATAAACTGCTACCATACAGAAAGAATTCATATTTAATTATCGATGTCTGGACAGAATATAATTATTTGTAATTTTCAATCCAAGAAATATATACTACGGTATTTCTAGTAACACTAATTTACTTAGCTATTATTAAAAGCTCTTTTGAAAAGTTTTAGACTGTCTAAATATCTGAGGGAACTAGAAGAGTTAATATATGCTAAATCATACCAGAGAAATTTTTTTTTTTTTTTCAAAAAAAGGTAAAGTCGGTTGGGTCCAAGATGGCTGAATAGGAACAGCTCCAGTCTACAGCTCCCGGTGTGAGCAATGCAGAAGACAGGTGATTTCTGCATTTCCAACTGAGGTACCGGGTTCATCTCACTGGGGCTTGTCAGACAGTGGGTGCAGGACAGTGGGTACAGCCCACCGAGTGTGAGCTGAAGCAGGGCGAGGCATCGCCTCACCCAGGAAGCTCAAGGGGTCAGGGAATTCCCTTTACAAGCCAAGGGAAGCTGTGACAGACGGCACCTACAAAATCGGGTCACTCCCACCCTAATACTGCGCTTTCCCAAGGGTCTTAGCAAACGGCACACCAGGAGATTATATCCCGCGCCTGGCTCAGAGGGTCCCACGCCCACCGAGCCTTGCTCATTGCTAGCACAGCAGTCTGAAATCTCAGGGAGGGGCGCCCGCCATTGCTGAGGCTTGAGTAGGTAAACAAAATGGCCGGGAAGCTCAAACTGGGTGGAGCCCACTGCAGCTCAAGGAGACCTGCCTGTCTCTGTAGACTCTACCTCTGGGAACAGGACATAGCCGAACAAAAGGTAGCAGAAACCTCTGCAGACTTAAATGTTCCTGTCTGACAGCTTTGAAGAGAGTAGTGGTTCTCCCAGCACGGAGTTTGAGAATTGAGAACAGACAGACTGCCTCCTCAAGTGGGTCCCTGACCTCCAAGCAGCCTAACTGGGAGGTACCCCCTAAGTAGGGGCAGACTGACACCTCACAGGGACGGGTAACCCTCTGAAAGGAAGCTTCCAGAGAAGCTTCCAGCAACATTTGCTGTTCAGCAATATTCATGGTTCTGCAGCCTCCAGTGCTGATACCCAGGCAAACAGGGTCTGGAGTGGACCTCCAGCAAACTCCAACAGACCTGCAGCTGAGGGTCCTGACTGTCAAAAGGAAAACTAACAAACAGAAAGGACATCCACATCAAAATCCCATCTGTACGTCACCATCATCAAAGACCAAAGGTATAAAACCACAAAGATCAGGTAAAAAACAGAGCAGAGAAGCTGTAAATTCTACAAATCAGAGCGCCTTTCCCTCCTCCAAAGGAACGCAGCTCCTCACCAGCAATGGAACAATGCTAGATGGAGAATGACTTTGACGAGCTGAGACAAGAAGGCTTCAGATGATCAAACTTCTCCGAGCTAAAGGAGGAAGTTCAAACCCATCGCAAAGAAGCTAAAAACCTTGAAAAAAGATTAGACGAATGGCTAACTAGAATAACCAGTGTAGAGAAGTCCTTAAACGACCTGACAGAGCTGAAAACCATGGCACGAGAACTACGTGACGCATGCACAAGCTTCAGTAGCCGATTGGATCAAGTGGAAGAAAGAGTATCGGTGACTGAAGATCAAATGAATGAAACGAAGCAAGAAGAGAAGTTTAGAGAAAAAAGTAAAAAGAAATGAACAAAGTCTCCAAGAAATATGGGACTATGTGAAAAGACCGAATCTACATCTGATTGGTGTACATGAAAGTGACGGGAAGAATGGAACCAAGTTGGAAAACACTCTTCAGGATATTATCCAGGAGAACTTCCCCAACCTAGCAAGGCAGACCAACATTCAAATTCAGGAAATACACAGAACGCCACAAAGATACTCCTCAAGAAGAGCAACTCCAAGACACATAATTGTCAGATTCACCAAGGTTGGAATGAAGGAAAAAATGTTAAGGGCAGCCAGAGAGAAAGGTTGGGTTACCCACAAAGGGAAGTCCATCAGGCTAACAGTGGATCTCTCAGTAGAAACTCTACAAGCCAGAAGAGAAT
>NW_016806694.1:834369-871018 GCF_001698545.2 Rhinopithecus bieti
ACAAATGGGATCTAATTAAACTAAAGAGCTTCTGCACAGCAAAAGAAACTACCATCAGAGTGAACAGGCAACCTACAGAACGGGAAAAAATTTTTGCAATCTACTCATCTGACAAATGACTAATATCCAGACTCTACAAAGAACTCAAACAAATACACAAGAAAAAAACAACCCCATCAAAAAGTGTGCAAAAGATATGAACAGACACTTCTCAAAAGAAGACATTTATGCAGCCAACAGACACATGAAAAAATGCTCATCATCGTGGGCCATCAGAGAAATGCAAATCAAAACCACAATGAGATACCAACTCACACCAATTAGAATGGCGATCATTACAAAGTCAGGAAACAACAGGTGCTGGAGAGGATGTGGAGAAATAGGAACACTTTTACACTGTTGGTGGGACTGTAAACTGGTTCAACCATTGTGAAAGACAGTGTGGCGACTCCTCAAGGATCGAGAACTAGAAATACCATTTGACCCAGTGATCCCATTACTGGGTATATACCCAAAGGATTATAAATCATACTGCTATAAAGACACATGCACACATATGTTTACTGTGGCACTATGCACAATAGCAAAGACTTGGAACCAACCCAAATGTCCATCAATGATAGACTGGATTAAGAAAATGTGGCACAGATACACCATGCAAAGCTATGCAGCCATAAAAAAGGATGAGTTCATGTACTTTGTAGGAACATGGATGAAGCTGGAAACCATCATTCTCAGCAAACTATCGCAGGTACAAAAAATCAAACACTGCACGTTCTCACTCATAGATGGGAACTGAACAATGAGAACACTTGAACACAGGAAGGGGAACATCAAACACCAGGGCCTGTCCCAGGTGGGGGATAGCATTAGGAAATATACCTAATGTAAATGACGAGTTAATGGGTGCAGCACACCAACATGGCACATGTATACATATGTAACAAACCTGCATGTTATACACATGTACCCTTTGACTTAAAGTATAATTTAAAAAAAAAAAGTTAAAAAAAAGGTAAATTCAAAACTAGAACTTAAGAACAAAAGAATCATATTTCTATACTTACTAGTCCCAGGTAGACAAAAAACTTGGCTTTCCTCAGACTCTTTGTGAGTTGTTTCAGAAGAGTGTGAATCAAGGGAAATCAGAGAGCTGTTATTTTCTGATTGAAACTTGCAGTTTAAGCTACCGTTTTCATTTGCCTGTTGAAAAAATATCTTAGCTGTATTAATCTTTTAAATTAAAATGAAATATTTTGAGAGAGAAAATGTGGCTTTACTGAAGGATGCCAGAAAATAAATGTAGAAGGAATCAGAAAAATCGCCATTGTCACCACAAGAGTAATCAGTATTTCTAAGAGTCGGCAAGGACACTGAAGCCAGCTAGTGAAGGGTTGTCGGGGAATGAGATGATCAAAGGGCTGATACCTCATCCCACAGATGACTTATTAATAACAAACGGGAAAAGCTACCTTCACAAGGAGACATACAGCTGACATCACCTTAGCCAAAATTATCAAAAACAGTTATCACCAATTGTGGGAGAGACAAACGTCTCCTGGTGTAGGGCAATGAGAAGTACACAACACTGCCTGGTTTACTATGAATCCACTCATGAGAAACTGTTTAATCTGTATTCTTGCCAAAATGTTTAATCTAATCTAGTCAGGAGGGAAAACAGATTATGGTTATTTTTCCCTCCTGACTAGATTATGGTTCACTCTACAAAACAAAGGGCCTAGATTTTACAAAATAGATCATGTCATGAAAGAACTACTCCAAATTAAAAGAGAATAAAGAGACAGGACAACCAAAGCCAAGGTTAATCTTTGATTAAATTGTAGACAAAAAATTGTAAGAATAAAGGACATTCTGGGAACAATTGGGTAAATGTGAATATGGACTGTACAGTAATTTAAATTATTATATCAAAGTTAGGTAACAGAATTGTGGTTATGCAGGAAAATGTCCTTATCTACAAAAGATAAATGCTGAAGTATTCCGGTGAAATGTCATACTCTCTGCGACTTACTTTCAAATGATTCAGAAAAGAAAGTATTTATGGAGAGAGAAAGAAAACGCAAAAGTGGCAAACTGTAGCAACTGGTTAACTGGAGGAAGATGGTGTAGCTGTCCACTGTGTTACTTCCGCAATTTTCTGTAAGTGAGGGAAAGGTACCAAGAAGGAAGAGCGGGCAGACACATCTCATCAATTCACACCTGGGAAACACAGAGTCCAGAGAAAACCAAAGGCTCACATTTCATGGGAACATCCAGGGAGACTGATACTAATTTTCTAATGTCAAATTTCTGAAAAAACAAAAAGACTGGAACACACCTGACTAAGATCATTTGTGGGTAACTTAAAACCTTTTTCTGCAGGTTCTGGTCCTTCTAGGTCTTCATATATCATTCCTGGAATTGCCAGTTGTTCAAAATAAGCCTCCAAATGATCATCATAAAACATTTCATCATCAATATCATCATCTATTGATAAAATCGAGAAAAAATAGAATATGCTTTAAAGTGGTGACTAAGCAATAATTTGTAATTAAAAAGGCTGATAAGACATAAATGAGTCAATGGACTAAGATTTTGGTGGGTTTTTTTGACATGAGAAAACTATTGTAACTTTAGTCAATTATAAATCATTAAGAACATTTTAATACAAAATAAATATTTAACCTCTTCGAGAAGACAGGACAGAAACAGACCCTGGCATGTTATCAAAAGTTAGGATACAATAAATGTGGCATCACAAATCAATGAGAAGAGAGCAGACTTTTCAGAAAATGGTGTGGCAAATGGTTACCTCTATCAAAAAAGAATAGATGAGCCTATCACACGAGAAGTAAAAGGAAAAAAGGGAGGAAACAGGGAGGAGGGAGGGGAGGAGAAGGGCCACTGCAGGGGTTTTCAACGCTGTAACACCCAGCTCAGCAAGCACAAAATAAAACATGGACTCTCAATCAGTGCTGGTCTTCTAAGTTGGCAGTGTCATTTTAGAGGTCAATTTTGCAATTATTAAGAGTCTCAACAACACTCATCACCTATGTCTTAGCAATTCTGTCTACAAGAATCTAGCATACTAAAGCACTCAAAGAGTAGATACATTCAGGTCAGTAATTATTTATCCACTATTCCAAAATCCAAAAAAGTCTGAAAACTCCTTTGGTAGCAAAACCTGCTCTCTCCATGGATGTGATGGTCACTCAGCTCATCAGCCTGGCTTTCAAAGCCATGCATAATGTGGCCCCATTTCACACTTTTCTGGGCTTATTTACCAACGTGGCCTCCTATAGGTGCTGTAAACTTGCCACACAAAACCCCTGGCTGTTCCCCAAAACACAACCCACGTGCTTACAGCAGGGCCTTTGCTGATGCTGTTCCTGCTTCCTGACATGTCCTCCTCCTCTCATATCTAAGGCCTGGCAAAAGCTCCATCCTTTTTCTAGAAGGCTTCAGTACCTGCCTCAATCAGAGTTAATTTCTCACCCCCTATAATTCCCAGGCACATTTGGGGCCTGTTGGGTTTATGCAACCCAGTCTGACAATTGGCTCTGCATCTCTTCTCTGCACCTAAGGTGTCTGAGAGCAGAGGCCAAATATTTCATGGTTCTGACCGGGCGCAGTGGCTCACACCTATAATTCCAGCAGTTTGGGAGGCCAACGCAGGCAGATCACTTTAAGTCAGGAGTTCCAGACCAGCCTGGCCAACATGGTGAAATCCTGTCTCTACTAAAAATACAAAAATTAGCCAGACATGGTGGTGGGCACCTGTAATCCCAGCTACTCAGGAGGTTGAGGCAGGAGAATCACTTGAACCCGGGAGGCGGAGGTTGTGGTGAGCCAAGATCACACCACTGTACTCCAGCCCAGGTGACAGAGCGAGACCCCATCTCAAAAAAAAAAAAAAAAAAAAAAAAAAAAATTCATGGTTTCCCCAATTTCTAAACACAGTGCTATATACCAAATGGCACCTCCAGGTGACTACTTTATACCATAACAATGTTAAACTGAGGATGAGTATAATCATATCAGGATAGATACACAGAAATAAATTCTTGAATTGCATCACTTAATAGAAGTGGCCATTTGAGTGCCGGCAGGTAGGAAGAAAAGGTAAGGACAAAAAACCCAACAAGTTGGCATCATAACTACTGCAACAAAGAAGAATAAAGTGGAGTGGCAAGGTGAAGAGCAGGGAAACACGGGTTACTTGCAGTACCAGAAGAATCTTCCAAGCTTGTCGGTAACATAAGTCTCTCATTTTCTAATAAGCTAGTATGGCTTAGGTCACTGTTTTGAGTCTTGTCTTCACAACGTTTTCCAGCATCGAGCACAGCAATCTGTAAGACACAAAATGGCAAGTAAGAGAAGCACATTCCGGGCTCTGAAGAGCACAGCACAAGCCCACAAAAAGGACCAAGGACGCTCTCCACTTCCAATGTGTCCAGTGTCTGTAAATCGCAGCTTAGGCAATAAAGGGCTAGCAACTGTACATGTATTAATAACTTTCCTTTCTGCCATGCCACCTCCCTCACCTGACCTACCCAATAGAGCATCCCTAAAACTGAAGGCTTCTCTGAAACTGTGCACATGCTCGGAGAGGCTCGTAATATAGTAAGTACACAAATACAGAACTGAACTTCAGCAACACAAGGCTCATAACAACAAAGCTAGACCTGGCAGCCTGTATCTAAGGAACTCTCTGCACCATTACACTGGAATCATCAACTTCTCTGCTCCACAACCAGGCAACATGTAACCCTAAAGGGCACACAGCCATTTAATAAGCATACCCAAGGCCCAGAATGAAAATGTAATTATGTGTAATATAACATGATTACATGTCATATATATTACATAAATATATATGTAAATAACACCAGCATAGGAATTATATTGTAAAATGCACACCAATTTTTAAGACAGAAACATGGAATCTTAATCCAATTTTACATTTAGACAGGACAGTACTGAGCTATTCTCACAAATATTTAAGCACCAGGGGCATCAAAGACTACTATAATCAACTGTTATTTAAAACAGATGATCACTTAGAATATGGCAAATGTTAACAGCTGTGCAATGTAAGCTCTGTGCTTTGAAAGTTTTTATAATATAAAAATTGGGAAAAAACCTATATGGGAAAGAACAATATGTAAACTGTACCTGTCTTTTTGGTCACGTTGGCTACTGAGAATACCGTGTACTCTGCCAGGCTTGGTCCCTGGAAAACATCTGCATTCTGATAAAGTGGCACAGCGCCACAGGTGAGACGAGACCTACATGTGGTAGCAGCTCCCTTCAGTCTGCTTTCTAACACATTTATTTTCCCCTATTCTCATTTCTTCCTCATTTTAATCAAGCATCTCATGTTTCTATACTTCTGTTGCTTTCCAGTTTTACTGTCCCTTATATTAGTAATTCCAAAAATTAATTTCAACTTCACTACACCTGCACTTCCTCCAAAAAGCATCTCTCACACTTGAAACTTACTAGGGGTCACATACAGGGTGAGCACATAGGGCAGGGTCAACAAACATTTTGTGTAAGGGCCAGATAATAAATACTTCAGGCTTTATGAGCTGTACAATCTCTGTCACAACTTCTCAACTCTGCTATTGTAGCACAAATAACAGCCATAAACAAAACATACACAAATGGGCACTACCGTATTCCAATAAAACTTCACAAAAACAGCCAGCAGACTGGATGCAAGTCATAAACTATGGTTTGCCAATCACTGGTACAGGGAAGTAACTTTTACTTTAGACCCTTTTGCAATCATTCTATAAACTTTACAACTCTTACAAAAGTAAAACAAAAAGCGTACCTCTTTTTTTATCAGTTTTAACAGTGTTTAGTTTATATTTTGTAAGCAACTCTCATAAATTCATGACTGCATGCCTGAAATTCAGGTTTGGTGGTAATGTTGGGCATAAACTGTTTATCTTCTCAGCATCTCTCCTTTGAAGAGACCATCCTTTATACTTCACGTGGTCCAGTGGGGCTGTCACTTGCATTCCTCTACCTGTGCATGTATACACACTCATGCACAAGCACACACACAGAATTGGACATTAGACCAGGCTCATCCCAACCCACCCCTTGGCACAGTGATATGCAGAGGGGAGGACATGTGAGCCAAGTGAGCTCGTTAGATCTGTCTTTTTCCTCTTTTCTGATCACAAGTGTTAAGAGTATAGGCTTGTGTTGCCAACAAATGAGACAGATTGCCTATCATTTAACAAATTATTAAGTGACAACTAAGGGCCAAGAGCCATGAGACACTCAGGCACTCAGGATACAATGAAACACACACACACGTGCGCGCACACACACACACACACAAAGAAATGCTTGCCCTCATGGAGCTAACATTCTAGATGAAGCCAGTACAGAGTGAAGCGGAGCAAACAGATGGACTCAGCTCCGACATCACCAAGCCCAAGAATACAGTCCCAGGCACCAGCACTCCCCGTGAACCTTCTCATTACTTGAGAGAAACTCCCATTTTTACTGAAACTGGGTAAGTTGGAGTTCTACTAGAAAAAAGTAGATGACGTCTAACTCATATTAACACTTACATATGTGAAATATGAACTTTCACTCCCCTATAATACTCCAGAAAATGGTAACAAATATATAAAAGGTTACCTTGGGTTCCTTATCATTCATCCACGACTGTAAATGAAAATCAATAGGTGAGTCTGTATAAGAAAACAAAAACAAACTGAGAGACCAGGTTATTTTATCAACTAAATACCCAACGATACCTAAAATAACAAGAAATATTTTCTCTTGAAGTAGAATAGAAGCACTTTTAAATGATGTATACGAGTCCATCATAGGTCAGTTGAATGTTTTTAAATGTTAGGGTGGGGATTCATTAAAAAAAACTGTACCAAAGAATTTGAGTATGTATCTAATCAAGACTTTACAGCTAACGTTTGCTTTGAAGGAGATGTGGAGAGAGAAGTAAGAGAAACGGCACCTTATGACTAAGCAAAGGGACAAACCCAAACAGCGGGACAAACTGCACTGTGACTGACCTAGAGTATTTCAACAAGGCACTGACACACGAGACGCAACAAAGGTGCGCAGCATAACAAAACCTCTCTCAGATCCCCGTTCACACAAATCAATATGAGCAACTCTATCAGATGATAAAAAAGAATCACTAAGTTCGTTAGCTGTGTTAATAGCACTGTGGTTATATAAGAAAATGTCCACACTTTTGGAGATGCATACTGAAATATGCACAAATGGCAACAGAAATTTTAAAATATCAGAAAAAGGCCGGGCATGGTGGCTCAAGCCTGTAATCCCAGCACTTTGGGAGGCCGAGACGCGCGGATCACAAGTTCAGGAGATCTAGACCATCCTGGCTAACATGGTAAAACCCGTCCCTACTAAAAAATACAAAAAAAACAAACTAGCCGGGCGAGGTGGCGGGCGCCTGTAGTCCCAGCTACCCGGGAGGCTGAGGCAGGAGAATGGCGTAAACCCAGGAGGCAGAGCTTGCAGTGAGCTGAGATCCGGCCACTGCACTCCAGCCTGGGCGACAGAGCAAGACTCTGTCTCAAAAAATAAAAAATAAAAAATAAAAAAATAAAATATCAGAAAAAAGTAGTAAAAAGGAGAGATGATGCAAGTATGACAAAATCCTATACCAATGGATAAGTACAGGGGAGGTTTTTTTAATTGATACATACAATTCACATATCATTAATTCATTCTTTTTTTTGAGACGGAGGCTCGCTCTGTCCACCAGGCTGGAGTGCAGTGGCGCTATCTCGGCTCACTGCAAGCTCTGCCTCCCGGGTTCCCGCCATTCTCCTGCCTCAGCCTCCCGAGTAGCTGGGACTACAGGCGCCCGCCACGGTGCCCGGCTTTTTTTTGTATTTTTAGTAGAGACGGGGTTTCACCGTGTTAGCCAGGATGGTCTCAATCTCCTGACCTTGTGATCCACCCGCCTCAGCCTCCCAAAGTGCTGGGATTACAGGCATGAGCCATTGAGCCCAGCCTCATTGTGGTTCTGAATTGCATTTCCTGGATGTCTAACGATACTGCATATATTTTCATGTGTTTACTGGCCATTTGTACAACTTCTTTTTTTTTGAGACGGAGTTTCGCTCTTGTTGCCCAGGCTGGAGTGCAATGGCACGATCTCAGCTCACAGCAACCTCCGCCTACCAGGTCCAAGCAGTTCTCCTGCCTCAGCCTCCCAAGTAGCTGGGATTACAGGCATGAGCCACCACGCCCAGCTAATTTTGTATTTTTAGTAGAGACGGGGTCTCTCCACATTGGTCAGGCTGGTCTCAAACTCCTGACCTCAGGTGATCTACCCGCCTCGGCCTCCCAAAGTGCTGGTATTCCAGATGTGAGCCACTGCGCTTGGCCCGGTCTTTTCCCTTCTTAATAGTGTCTTTTGAAGCACAAAAGTTTTCAATTCTGAAGTCCAATTCATCTATTTTTTTCTTTTATTGCTTATTTGAGTTATAATACCCCTCTTTTCTTTCACATATGTAACATTTTTCATCAAGAGAAACACAAACCTCCCTTAAAATTTTTCTAACATATAATGTGTACTCATTCATCAATCTTACAACATACAATCAGGCAAGTCCTTTTGAGTACTGAACTCGTTCGGAGTTACAGAATACCACTGCTATGTAAGTACATAAAATGTACTTTTCAATTTTCAGTTTTGATTTCTTTGACGAAAGAAAGTGAATGCAGAGTACTTAAGAGCAATCAGACAGCAGAAACCTATAATTTTTTTAAACAACTTTCCCTATATTTTTATTTATTTATTTATTTTTGAGACAGGGTCTGGGTCTGTCTCCCAGGCTACAGTGCAATGGCATGATCACCTTGACCGCCTGGGCTTAAGCAATCCCAGCTCAGCCTCCCAAGCAGCTGGGACTTAAGGCGCACAGCACTATGCCCTGCTAATTTTTGTATTTTTTGTAGAGACAGAGTTTCACCTTGTTGCCCAGGCTGATCTTGAACTCCTGGGCTCAAGCCATTCACCCACCTCGATCTCCCAAAATGCTGGAATTACAGGCGTGAGCCACTGTGCCTGAACCCCCATATTTTTGTAGTTTCTTCTCCACATCTAATTTGAGAGCAATTTTTCTTTTTGAGACGGAGTCTCACACTGTCACCCAGGCTGGAGTGCAGTGGCATAACCTCGGCTCACTGCAACCTCTGTCTCCCGGGTTCACGCAACTCTCCTGCCTCAGCCTCCCAAGTGGCTGGGATTACAGATAGCCACCACCATGCCTGGCTAATTTTTGTATTTTTAGGAGAGACAGGGTTTCACCATGTTGGCCAGGCTAGTCTTGAACTTCTGACCTCAAGTGATCTGCCCACCTCAGCCTCTCAAAGTGCTGAGGTTACAGGCGTAAGCCACCATGCCTGACCCAAGGGCAATTTTTCAAATGTCTTACCCTTGAGTATTTCCAATACATTTAACCTAGTTTTCCTAGAAACAATAATTTCTTTTAGAACTTATACTTCACCAGTTTTATTTAAAAAAAATAAGCTTAGAAACAAAATTGACTCTCAATAAGAATATAAATTAAATAGTGGGAGAAAAGTGGAAGATGCACTAAAAGTAGGCTCGTCTTGAATATAAAGTATGCTGTGGCCATCCGACAGCACGGTTTCCAAAGCAAAGGGAATTTCAGCATAAATCAGTCAACAAGGTTAAGAGGAGACCTTTTCCTATAAAAGTACTGTAAACATGATATTAATAGGTACAATGCAAACCAAAGCATTTTCAGTTTACGGTGTGATAGTACAAAATGAATACATCCAAGCCAGGAGTGACGATGCATGCATCCAGTTCCAGCTACTCGAGAGGCTGAGATGAGAGAATTGCTTGAGCCCAGGAGTTCATGACCAGCCTGGGCAACACAGCTAGAATCCATCTCAAAATTAAGAAAAGGAAAAAAAAAAAAAAAGGTCAGGCACAGTGGCTCATGCCCATAATCCCAGCATTTTGGCAGGCCAAGGCACAGCAGATCGCTTGAGCCCAGGAGTTCAAGCCCAGCCTGGGCAACATGACGAAACCCTGTCTCTACTAAAAACACAAAAAGTTAGCCCAGCATGGTGGTGTGTGCCTGCAGACCCAGCTACTAAGGAGGCTGAGGTGGGAAGATAGGTTGAGCAGCCCAGGAAGTTGAGGTTGCAGTGAGTTGTGATCACGCCGCTGCACTCCAGCCTGGGCCACAGGAGTGAGACTCTTCCTCAAAAAAAAAAAAAAAAAAAATTCCAAAGCTGGGGAAATGAAAAAGGAAATAAAAACATATGCATTAAGCAATAATTTCCAATAGTTCAGTACCTTGTGCTTGTTCCAGTGGTGAAGCCCCGTTGAAGAGATCTTGGTTCTGCAAGGATTCTGTAGCTCCGGCTGGCTCCTCTTCTGGTCCTGCTGTCTCCATTTGGAAAGCTGACTGTTTGCTGAGAGCATTTGACAAACGCTGACTTTCCACACAGCTCTTTTTCCTAGAGATAGAACTTTTTTATTAGGAAATAGAAGAATGATAAAATGTTAATTACCTTGGGTAAATCTATAAAACATCTATTAATCAGTTATGTGTTCCACCTCTTAAAAGAAAAAATGGAAGCAATAAAAGAAACATTTGAGTCTAGCCAGAAAACTACAACTGCTAACACTGCATGGTATTCTGGGGACTGAATCAACCTTTTGGGTCCAGGGATATACAGTCTACCAAAATCAAAGAGAACGTCATACAGCTGCTCTTTCTCTCAAGCAGCAAAAAGTGGTTTTTTTATTTCCAGAATAAGTATCCTTGAAACCAGGCTACATAATACAGCTTTCTAAAATCTGTAGACTTAAAGGATATTGGCATATTTGCCAAAATAGCCAAATCTCTGAATTAATAAAGGTTTCAATTGTTTTTACTTTTATCCCTAGTCCTGGTTCTTATCCTTATCTTTCTTTCTGCCTCTGCTGTTTTCTGTGTGGATGAAAGTATTTTTCTTACAGGCAATTTTCCTCCCACCCTACTCCAAAAGCTCTTGGGTCTAGAGCAGCTCACCACAGAAAGAGGAGGAGTGGGAATGGAACTTCAGGAAAAAGCCTCTAAATGCAACAAATTCATTACATGACATACTGATACCAAGAGCCGGACTCAAATTTGGCCAGAATGAATTTTTTTTTTAAAAGCCCTTCCATATTTCTCAAATCCCAACCTTTCATGCCTGAGGCAACACTCCAACCCTAACTACAATTTACTTTCCAGTTTCTCCATCTCTTTGCTGGAGCTGTAGTACACACAAAGTCACTAGCTTAAGCCAAAGGTGCACTGGTGGGTAGGTACAGGAAAATTTCATTGAGTACAGGAAAGGAAAGGCATCGGTGGAAAGACTATACACAGTTACAAAGTCAAGGGGTAGCAAGGACAGAAAGGAAAAGAGGTGGGGGCGCAAGATGGTGACAGGAAATAAATAAACAACAAGTTAGGACGTTTAGGTCCACTCCATATGTTAAAGCCCCACACTGAGAAAAGCATGTAGTATGACCACCAGAACTTTAGAATGACAGGGACAGTTGAGAGCAGGGCACCCTACATTCACCACCATCCCTCGAAAAAAGCTACTTCGTCAAAACTACAGATGTCCTATATTTTTATTAGCTCAAAACAACTTTTCAAACTAAGTCACAAGTTTCAAGATAAAGAGGAAAGAGCAACTTCCAAGTGTCCAATAAAATGACAGCAAGGAAAGCTATAAAAGTGAGGCAATCTGGGTAAGAACTACCAGTCCTAACCCATGCTTACCCCAGATTCTGGAATCCGAAAAGCAGATGGGGTGTGCAGGGGGAAAGAAAGCCACAATCCAAGAACAGAAGGGCCCAGAAGCAGAAAAGGAAACAAATCTGCCAGGAAGAACCACAAAAATGTTCCGTGACTACAGTCAGAAGGAGGGCAGGAGGGAGTCGGGAAGGGCAGGAGAGGGGGGACTGAAAGCCCGGCATGAAGTGTGGCAGGAGCACCCACCCTTCTGCCCCACCCCACAGACAACAGCCATGCACACAGGACAGTGAACACCTGGGAAGGGGGAGGGAAGGGCTTGCCTGCAATCCAAGTACAGAAAATGCCTGTGGAGGACGAAGTGACGGCAGTAACAATGACCCAGAAGAAAGCACTAAACATCTGGCATAAAATTTAAGACTCAACCTGCGCACTCTACAGTAAATGGCCAGGAACAACGTCCCTCTTGCGTGGAAGTCAATGAGAAACGAGAGTTACATACACAACAGTAAGGATGCCCACACTAGGCAGCCTAGAAGACAGCCACAAATCAGACAAGAAAAAAAGGAGCAGTTCAAGAGACAAAAATAAAAATGAACAAACTATACAAGCAGCCCTGGAGAAAAGGAACAGTTTACAGAACTTTCAAAATTTCTAATTAGAATCTTCAGAAGTATCCATGTAGCTGTTACAGTCAACCCTCACTATACGTGGGGGACTGGTTCCAGGACCCCCGCGTCTACCAAAATATGCAATATTCAAGTTCCACAGTTAGCATTGACTACATTCAGGCTTCACATCCACAAATACTGTATTTTCCATCCACGTTTGGTTGAAAGAAATCTGCTTATAAGTGGAGCCACACAGTTCAAACTCGGGTTGTTGAAGGGTCAAGTGTACATCCACAAAAAGGGCCCATTTTTAAAAAAGGTCAAAAAGGCCGGGCGCGGTGGCTCAAGCCTGGAATCCCAGCACCTTGGGAGGCCGAGACGGGCGGATCACGAGGTCAGGAGATCGAGACCATCCTGGCTAACACGGTGAAACCCCGTCTCTACTTAAAATACAAAAAACTAGCCGGGCGACAAGGCGGGCGCCTGTAGTCCCAGCTACTCGGGAGGCTGAGGCAGGAGAATGGCGGGAACCCGGGAGGCGGAGCTTGCAGTGAGCTGAGATCCGGCCACTGCACTCCAGCCCGGGCGACAGAGCGAGACTCCGTCTCAAAAAAAAAAAAAGGTCAAAAAAAGAGCTCTCATGATTAAAATTATGATTGCCAAATGATTTAATGAGCAGGAAAAAAAAGAAACTTATCTAGAACAACGTCTTTTTGCACTAAAACAGAAAAAAAGGGAAAAAAATAGAAGTAGAACAACCCAGGCAATCCAAAACAGTAGTTCTGGAAAAAGAAAAGGAAAAACTAGAAGAAAAACCGTAATTATCTAGAACTGATCTCCAAATCAATGCCAATTAGAATTCAGTGAATGGGGAAAAGAGCCCCACCCACAAGGGACTCGGACGGGATTTCTAAAATTTCCAGAGAAAACACAGTTCAGATAAAAAACCAAGTATCGAGATTACACCAGACTTCACGTACAATGTAGCAATATCTTCAAAATTGTGTGAAAATTTATTTTCATCCTAAAAGTCTGTACTCAGCTAAAGTATTAATTTATTCCAAGATTAGAATAAAGACATTTTGAAACACAAATTCCCTCCTCCCCAAGAAAGAGTCAAAGAAGTCACCCCTCACCAGGAGACTGGGGCTAAGCCTCTCCAGGCTGCTGGCCCCTCCAGTACAGTGTCCAAGGAAGCTTATACTCAGACCAACAACTCAGCGCTTCAGACTGTTCAAAAGTCAAGAGCTAGCTCCAAGCATTTACCTCTCCCCAGGCACTGAGTCTAAGACTCCATCTCGCCAGGCCTGTCTTCCATCAACAAGGACCAACAAGACCAGTTTCCAGAGCTCCTGGACTCCAACAAGAGTCAAGAGGATACCCCCAAGGTGTCCTCCCATCCCTGACAGCAACAGGTGAGTGGGCCCACCTTCACAATGCCCTTTCACCCCCGATTCTCAGTTCCTAAAACCAGCCCAGGATGCCTCACTGCTGGCACTCCAAGCCCCTTAAGACTGCCCAGCCCTTCTACTCCCCAACAAACAAAACCCTTCTACTGTGCCTTCTGTAATTTACAGAGCTGGGTTGACAAGATCTGCCATTCCCGAATCCCTTCTCTGAACATTCCTTTCACCTTACTGCTTTAATGAAAGCCTGAATATCCTGTGAGGACATTACTAACCCCAAGCTCTGACAAGGGGGGACCCTCATCTCTCCCACAGCCGTGACATCATCACCTGGCGTGGAGATGGAATATATACGCCCTTCTTGCCCTCAGTGCCACTTCCAGGTTACTCTCCCTAGAGCCTCACAGCTTTGAATCACCTACTACCCTACCCCTCTTGCCTCTAGTACCACAACTGTATGATGCTGACCCCACCTGCACCTCCAACCCATCTGTACCACCACATCACTCTCCCTCCCACTGTCCATACCCTCTCCTCCTCCTTAACCTAAAGCCCATGGCCAATCTGACATCCTCAGCAACCTTGTCCCTCACTCTCTTTATAAACTACAACCCTGGTTAAATCCAATTCTCTGCCTCCTCTTCACCGGCACTCCTAAGTTCAATGTGGCTGGAGAAACATCACAATCACCCTGAACAGTCATGCGCATGGCCCTCAAGTTGGGCCCTTGATGTGGTCTACGAACCCTACCATTTCAACCCTGTCCATTCATTTGCCTGTGCTCCCATGTGATAATTTTACATCTTTTTTTAAGCCACCAAACTCCTCCTCCTCCACCCTCACTCTGACTTGATGATTATACTTCCTACTTCACTAACCCTACTTTCAGCCTGAAGCACTGAAAAGGTAACTTCCACAGATTCTTACCACTACATGCACCCACCCAGGCCATCCTCCCATCTGTTCCCGCAGAGGAACTGTCCGCAGTCCTACCCAGCTAAAGCCACTCCCCGCACTGCACATTGTGGCCTACGCTCTCTTACTGACACAGACATTACTGCAGCAATTCTCTTCCCTTTCTACATCGCCAAGCTTTACCCTTTCCAGGAGATTATTCCTGTTATCACGTAAACATGCAGCAACCTCTCCCACCACAAAAAACAAAAAAAAGTGAAACTTCTCTTCACCCACGACAACCATCCAGCTATCACAACCTCGCTTCTCTACTCCCTTTCACAGCAAAACTCCACTCGCTGTCTACTGCCTCTAATAGTAACTCCCGTTCTCTCTGAAACTCACTCTGAGTAGGCCATCACGGTGCCTGTCCCTACTTCCACCAAACTACTTACTGGGGTTCCGAATGACCTAATCTATGCTAACTCCAAGGGTCAGTTCTTTGCCCTCATTTTATTTGACATAGTTGGGTAACTCTTCTTTTACACATGCTCTTGACATGGCTTCCAGGATGCTCTGTTTTCCTCCTGCCGCTGATCACTAACTCTTCATCTCGCTGTTGATGCCTCCTGTCCCCAGCTTCTCACCGTGACGCCCCTCAGGACCAGGCCTGGTTGCTCTCTTCCATCTGCCTCACTTCCAGACAATCAAGACTCAGTGCCATGCTGCTCCCACTCTCGCCTCCTACAGTCTCTTCCACATAACAGCCAGAGGGGGCCTTTTTTTGAGACAGGGTCTCACTCTGTCATCCAGGCTAGAGTGCAGTGGTGCAATTACGGCTCACTGCAGCCTGGATCTCGTGGGCTCAAGTGATCCTCAGAGTGGGCTTTTACATCCTCAGATGTAGCCCTTTAGTGGCTTCCCGTTATCTCTGAGTCAAGGTCCCTGCTCACCGCACCTCGCCAGTCTCCCTGCTGCTCTGTGAACCACACAGGCTACGAGTTCAAGGTCCTGCTCACCACCTCCCAGCCCCCTGAGGCTCTGTGAACCATCACGGGCTACATGCCTGCCTTAGTTCTTCAGGCTGGCGCACCTTGGGCTGAATCCTGCCTCCCCCGGTGTCCACATAAGTTAACTCCCCCTCAGTCTTGGCTCAAATCTTTTTTCTCTTTTTTGTGAGACAGCAGTCTCACTCTGTTTGCCCAGGCTGGAGTGCAGTGGCGTGTCTCAGCTCACTCACTGCAACCTTACCTCCCATGTTCAAGCAATTTGCTGCCTCGGCCCCAAGTAGCTTAGGATACAGGCCACATGGCCATACACTGGCGCTAATTTTGTGTTTTTCGTTAGAGAGTAGGATTTCACCCATGTTGCCAGGCTGGTCTCAAACTCCTGACCTCGGTGATCTACCTGCCTTAGCCTTCCAAAGTTGCTGGGATTACAGGGGTGAGCCATTGTGCCCTTGGCATCCTATCTTATGTCCACAATGAGACCCATACTGAAACACTACCTTCAGCTTCCTAATAACCTCCTTTATCATATTCTCTACTTTTTTCTAGCACTTTTCCCTTCTAATATCTATAAAATTAGCATTTTTAGTGTCTTGTGTAACATACTGTTTCACACTGGATCTCCAACCACCTGAGAAGTGTGTGGCGCACACAGCAGGCACTCAGTCCAAAACTGCACAGCCGAGCAATGAAACACACAACGGTTAACATCTTAATAACAAAGAAAGCACTTACATATAAAGACTGTCAGACAGCACACTCACAACATAAATGTAAGTAATGAACAGACATTAAAGTAAGTTCAATTCCATAAACACTCAAATACACATTTAAACACAGAAAACGAGATTGTCTGTCATACACCATTCCCATTTTGTTTTTTAGATCTTCCAGACTTTCTTCTATGCATATACACGTGTGTATTATACATTATTTTTCCCTCCAAAATCAAAGCATTACAAAATAGCACCATCAAATGCTGGGCAGGGTGGGAGAAGCTGGCATTTTCATCACACGTCTACTAGGATAAGAAACTGGCCACAAGTTTTCTCAAGAGCAAAAAAAACGGGTGTTAATCTGTCACGGACCTTTAAAATACACTGTTTTACCTCAGCAATTTAACCCTAGAAATCTTATAACATCCTAGGTGTGAAAATGTATATATAATGTACATACAGGGAATTCACTCATTTATAATAGCAAAACTGGAAAAATCTAAATGACCAGCACAGACCTGAGTATACAGTCCATTAACATCATGACACAAGATTCATATTAATAGTAATTTGAAAGCTGAACATAATACTGCATCTTAATTTTTTGTGTAATAAACAGAATAAGAGTTTAACTTATTTTGTAAAAATAATAAATAAATAAAATTTTCATTTTTTTTCTATAGCTTTCATATTCAGAAGTAAAAAGAATATTTAAACGGCATAAATGCACATACAAAAGTTTGTAGTATGGAGAGACTACAAATAAAATGTACTAAATGGCTGTTCTCTAGTTAGTGGGATTATAGGCCTTTACCGTCTTCAAATAATTTTCTATATTCTCTGTTTTTTTCAATAGCACACGTTAATTTTAGAATAAAAAAATGTTTTGAAAGACTAAAATGTGATTAAAACCATAAAGAAAACTCTTGGCCGGGTGCGGTGGCTCACACCTGTAATTCTAATCCCGGCACTTTGGGTGGCCAAGGTGGGCTGTTCACTCAAGGTCAGGAGTTTGAGACTAGCCTGGCCAACATGGTGAAACCCCATCTCTACTAAAAATACAAAAACAATTAGCTGGGTGTGGTGGCACATGCCTGTAATCCCAGCTGCTCAGGAGGCTGAGGCAGGAGAATTGCTTGAACCAGTGAGGCAGAGGCTACAGTGAGCCAAGATCATACCATTGCACTACAGCCTGGGCAACGGAGTGAGTGAAACTCCGCCTCAAAAATAAAAAGAAAAGAAAACTCTTAAAGATTCTTAGAATTAATCAGAATTACTTACAGACACAATCACATTGTCACTTTCCGCAAGACTGCGTAAGACCTACTTTTGACATAGTACAAGCAAATGAAGGCATGAACTTACTCATCATCCTGGAAGCTAAGCTGTAACCTCTCTCTTGGTTCAGCATCACTCTGGCTTCCAGAAGATGACCCGGATGGAACTGAAAATCTCCCTTCTACTAAGTAAGATGACTGGACATCAGGATACCTACACAAGAAAAAATTTTGTTTTAATTGTTAAGAATAAAATTACACATATTTAAATGTCATCATGACATACAGCTGCATGACAGTAAAACCAACCACCAGGAACAAAAACAAATACCGCCCCTATACTTCAAACCATCATCCTCTGTGCAAAGCACGGAAACCTGTGGCTCAGCAATGGGGAGTTTATCTGTATTCAACAATACAGTCACAAAAATCTTAAAGCCATAAGAGCTGACAGCGTTAATACAACCCCTTCGTCCCAAAGGTCAAGATGATGCTCCTCACTAAATGTTTACGTTGAGAGAAGACAGGAAAGTTTAAGCATAGGCAAACTTCATACGTTACACAAGATCCTACATGTAATGGAAGTATAAACTATACACAGTACAGTTGAAGATACAAAACAAGGTGTATTTAACCAAACATCAATCTGGTAATAAAACAGAAATTTTAAAAGTAAAGAAAATAAAAGCTGGTTGAGTTTTGGGGTTTTTTTTTTGAGATAGTCTCCCTCTGTCGTCCAGGCTGGAGTACACTGGCCCAATCTCAGCTCATTGCAACCTCCGCCTTCCGGGTTCAAGCGATTCTCCTGTCTCAGCCTCCCGAGTAGCTGGGATTAAAGGCATGAGCCATCACACCTGGCTAATGTTTGTATTTTTAGTAAACAGGGTTTCGCTGGCTGGTCTCAAACTCCTGAACTCAAGTGATCTGCCCGCCTTGGCCTCCCAAAGTGCTGGGACTACAGACATGAGCCATGACGCCCAGCCTGGTTGAGTTTCTAAGGAAGAGAAACTTGACTTCAGGAGATGAAAGTTACTAGAACAACAAGAGTTACTTGAAGAGTTACTTCATAAACCTAGGACAGACTGAAAGCTTGAAGAGAAAGAGAAAGACAGCCATACAAGACCAGTAAAGAGTAAACCTGGCTGAAATGAATTAAAAAGTGAGACTCTGTCAGACGTCTAAATAGATCCAATGACCCAAAACTCTAGTCACAGGTGACTGGATTTGGAACAGACATCTAACCTAAGATGGACCAGAAACTCATGAGACATGAGGAGACAGTTCAGTGTAGTTAAAAATGTAATTTATAGATGTCTTTTGAGAATTTGTGTTGCCATATTCTGTAACATAAACAGAAAAGCAAATAAAACCAATGTATTGAAAAAGAGAAGAGGCCAGGTATGGTAGCTCACACCTGTAATCCCAACGCTTTGGGAAGCTGAGGCAGGAGGACCACTTGAGCCCAAGAGTTCAAGAACAGCCTAGCTAACACAGCAAGACCCTATCTCTACAAAAAAATTTTTTTAATTAGCAATAAAAAAAAGAGAGAGAAGAGAATGAGTTATACAGAGAGACACGGAGTGGGATGACAAAAACCCAAGTCCTGATGGCTTCCTAAATCTCAATCCCTGTCCCTTCTTGCAGCAAAGCTCTGCACTCCTCTCCGTGATGACAAGAGGTACTCCTATAACCTTATGATTAATTTTCCTTTGAACTTCGCTAACACAACTTGTTTTACATTACTAGCCATTAGTCTGACTGAACTAATACAAATCCAAAACACTATAGACAAAAAAAAAACAATAGACCAAAATAGGTAACTGCTGCTCAAATCCCAAACCTACCCACTGAAAAGGCAATGCAATGGGGAAAGAGACAGTAAATTCTGCCTTTTTCGTATTCATTTCACATATTTGGCCATCTCCCTCAGAGACAAAACAAAAAGCTCAAGCTTGACTGAGAAACATAACATAAGTATCAGCATGCTGTCGGCTTTATGGACCTGGAAAAAATCTGCTCAAACAAATCTTACCTGTTATCAGTGCTGGATCTATTCCTAGCAAGTGTGGAAACAGCAACCGGCAAGCCAAGATTTGAAGAAAGAGTGACATTTTCCAAAATCCCACTGTTACCAAATAATGAATTGGTGAGAAAGCTTGGAAATGATTCTTCTGCTATACCTCGAAAATCTTCCATCTCACTGCAATAACAAAAGTATTTCAATAGGTCACATATTACTATAAAATGTTTTTAAATGATTAAAAGCATCATCTTAGAAAATTAATAAATCTTAGGAAAAAAATCCTTTTGTAGCATCAGTAAGGGGAAATAGCCAAACAGTCTGAGGTAAAATAAATCTCAGAATACTTTGCTACTTTATAGATGAGAATAGAAACTTTAAACATTAAACTTATCTTCTTATAATTAACATAATAACGCAATACAACACATTTTAATTTGCTGTTTGCTTGATGTAGCAAGGAAAATGAATTACTACAAACTTATCTAGTAAAGAAAGCAAAGATGGCAGAACACTGATGGTATATAGAAATGATTTGGCCGGGCGCGGTGGCTCAAGCCTGTAATCCCAGCACTTTGGGAGGCCGAGACGGGTGGATCATGAGGTCAGGAGATCGAGACCATCCTGGCTAATACGGTGAAACCCCGTCTCTACTAAAAAATACAAAAAACTAGCCGGGCGATGAGGCGGGCGCCTGTAGTCCCAGCTACTCGGGAGGCTGAGACAGGAGAATGGCGTGAACCCGGGAGGCGGAGCTTGCAGTGAGCTGAGAGCCGGCCACTGCACTCCAGCCTGGGCGGCAGAGCAAGACTCCGTCTCAAAAAAAAAAAAAAAAAAAAAAAAAAGAAATGATTTTAGGGCATATTTAAAAGTTTGGTAGTTACATACTCAATCTAATACAGAACAGAAAAGTACAACTAGCAAAATCTAGCCTGGATCTCAGAGTGCCGTTAAGAGCAAATTAAAAAGTGAACACATTCAAAGAAAAATTTTCAGTTAAAATATAGTTGGCACATGGACAAGGTAAAAGGGGTAAAAGGGGTACACAAATGAGTAAATCTGGAAAACACCAGCACAAAACCTATGCTATTACTAGAGAACTTGACCACGGTACTCTGAAGATGTTAGCCAGTCTCAACAATTTTTCAGAGTACGTATCATATATACACTGGATGGAAATCAGTAAAGGAAATAATGACAGGAGGACAAAAAGATAAATAATCAGGAAAAGCTAAAAAAAAGAGAAGATATTGGCAATGTGCCTTGAAGACTGAGAAGAACTTTTAAAAGGCAGAGTATGGGATAAGAGAGTTTATTTAGGATGACAAACATGAGCCAAGAAGGAAAAGAATTAAATTTTATTGCATATCTACCAACTTAACTCACTGAATCCACAGGAAATCTTACAATATACGTGTTACCCCATTTTACAGATGAAGAAACAAACTGAGATACTAAATTAGCTCAATTTTCCCAGGGTTGTAATTAGTAAGATTCAAACCCAGGTCTGACTCGAAAACCCACTCTAAGTGCTATGTCTATGCTGGCAGTAGCAAATACTCCAATGTATTTTGGCAGCAGGTGAACAAAATAACACAGTAAACGAAGCTAGAATGCCAGAATGGAGCCAGATTCTAAAAGTCTGAAATGGTGTATTGGAAAGTTTGAACTGTATTCTGCAACCAATGAAGGACTGGCACAATCAACCTATAAGATGGGAAGGGAGAGGACTGAAAAACCCGGAAGATTAGTCAAAGAGCTGCTTCAGTAATACAGGAGTGTGCTAGGATGAATGACAAACTGGATTAAAGCACAGATTGTAGACAGTATGGACTAATTACTCTACAAAATATAAAAGAAAAGAAAAGTTTCACGACCACTAAAGACAGTATGAGGCAGGTGCGATGGCTCATGTCTGTAATCCCGGCATTTTGGGAGACTGAGGCAGGCGAATCACTTGAGGTCAGGAGTTCAAGACCAGCCTGGCCAAAGACGAGGTGAAACGTCGTCTCTACTAAAAATACAAAAACTAGCCGGGCGTCATGGCGGGCACCCGTTACCCCAGCTACTTGGGAGACTAAGGCAGGAGAATCACCTGAATCTGCAAGGCGGAGGTTGTAATGAGCCGAGATTGCGGCCCCGCACTCCAGCCTGGGCGACGGAGCGAGACTCTATCCCCCACCAAAAATAAGAAGAACTTACTTGTTTTGGAATAGGAATTAAAACAAATTAAAGAATGTGTAAGCAGAAACTCAGTTCTATGTAAGAAAACCCAATTCCCCCTGAGAAAGAGAAAGAGCTGGAGCCCTTCAAAATTATCTGCCTGTTTTCTGTGGCTAGTGAGCCTTATCTCTCCTCCTTTCCAAGGCATTGTGAAGACCCTGTTTCTCTGGCTGTGCAGCTGCAAGGTCACTAGACAGATAAACTCAAGCCGGAAAACATGTTTTTCCTTGGAAAGTAAGAAATGATGTAACGCATGTCTCAATTAATTGAATAACTGTTCTTGTTTCTTGCTTCTGTAATACGCTATTCCCCGTACAGACACCCCCGCCCCCCGGCCGCCCCACAAAATGCTTAAAAGGTAGCTTAACTCTTTGAAGGGCTCAGACTTGTCCAGGGCTCAGACTTTTTGGATGTTAATCTGACTGGTCTGGTGCACCTAAATAATAAATCCTCCTCAATCCCTCAGTCTGATTCCTAAACTATCCCACAACAGTTTATGAAGTGCCCATGCCCCTGTCTGAAGCCCACCGCTCCACTCTGCACTCGATCCCAACCCCTCACTGCACTGACAACTACTCTACCAACCGGCCCCCTTTCTTAATGTGATCGAGTCTTCTGTCTGTGCAAGTCCTCCCACGCTGGGCATGCTGCTATTTCTCCCACCTTTTAAAAAAGCCTTCCTCTTCATTATCCCCTGAACTGCCACCACACCTATCCATGCTCCCTTTATCACAAGCTTCCAGAGGAATCATGACTGACCATCCAGTTTTATCACTATTTATTCTTGCATTTATCTGTCTTCTTCCAGTGAAATAATTTCTCCCTGAGAGCAGGGGCCTTGCCTATCTGTCCATCACTATTTCCTTAACACTTAGAACAACACCTAGCACACAGCAGGTACTCAGTAGGTATCTGTGAAACTAATGAATGACAACATTTTCAGGCAGTGGAAAACCTCAACTTTAACTTTAACCCCTATATATTTAGAAGAGCAGCTTCTTGGGGAAATGTCTATCTTGTTCATCCACTGACAAGAGAAGTGGAAATACGAATTGAAAAAATGAGATGTAAAGAAGAATCTGTAACTCCTAGTTTGCTGATACTCAGTGTCTATTATCAAATAATGTTCTAATTATTTCACATACATTTTTCTAATCCCCATGTCAAATTTGTAAGGTAGCCATCATTCCTATTATTGAGGGAAATGAGGCTGAAAGAGACAATTAAGAGACGTTTCCAGTCCACACAGCACAAATGAGGCCAGAGGATTCCCACCCAGGCAAGTCTGGCCCCAGGGTATTCTTTCCTCTGCACTAATTCCACCTCCCGGTGGTGCATGCCTGAAGTCCCAGCTACTCAGGAGGCCACCATGGAAGGACAGCTTGAGCCCAAAAGTTTGAGGCTGCAGTGAGCTATGATCGCGCATGTGAATAGCCACTGCAATCCAGCCTGGGCAACAAAGTGAGACTCTGTCTTAAATAAATATACAGGAGCATATGCATCAGTTATATGCAAATACTACACCAATCTATGTAAGGAACTTGAGCATCTAGAGGCTTTCAGCATCTTGGGGCAGAGGCAGGTCCTGGAACCAATTCCATGGATAACTTGAGGGAACAACCATACTTCCAAATGGCTCTCTGACATCTACCTTACCCCCCAGTGCAATACAAAATACAAAATCAAACTTGTTACCTTTCCTCCGTTCATTCCTGCCGTTATCTTTAGTCTTCGCCCAAATCCATCCCTATTAACTGGCAATACAAGACCCACACCTAGGACCATTCTGATCCCCTCCTGCTCTCTCACCAAATTCTAACGTCAAATACACCTCTGGAGCTGAGCCCCACTTCCATATTCCTAATGCCGGATGCCCATCACTTTTTATTCTGAACTATCACACAAATCTCCCAACTAGCCTCCCCAAGTCTAGCCTTGTAATTACTAAGTTATTCATTCATACACAGACATGTAAACTATTAAAATGTATACAAAACACTTCAACAGTTGTTCCTATTTAAAAGGGGCCTAATCCAAAGAAAACTCAGAAATTATGCAAAGATCATTCATGCAGCAATCATTATGAAACACAAACCATGACGAACACTCTACTTGGCCCCAAAAATTCACAAATAAGTAAGGCAGCTCTCCCCAGGGAGCCGACAATCCCTATCAACTATGATAGGGAAAAGTGCTTCAACAGACCTTTGCTAAAGGGTGCAAAGGTAACAACACCCATGGGAAGATTCCTCAAGATGTAATCTAATACCTAGTCTCTTCTCCAGAAAAGATTACACTTGTAAACCATTCAAGGACATAACACATTCCTGAAGGAAATTCCCTTTAATTTCTCACATTATTGTATTACCCACCCCTCCTCCATCATCTCAAGTGAAGACAGTATGTTATCTCTTCTTCTACTATATTTGAACTGAGTAGCTATATTTGCAATTTCTCTTGCTATTTCCTTAAACTAGTGACCTCAAATGTCACATCTGGGTTCACTAATTACATTCCTAGATACATAAAAGATTATTGACTTATAGTCAGCAATCGTAGGTCTCGGTATACGATTAAACACATTTAAAAGCACATGCCGTGGAACCCAAAGCCGAGCCAAACTTCCCCAAAACTCATCATTTACTCTTGGCAGTTTAAGATATACTTTAAAACTAGGTAGGCATTTGGTATATTATTGTTCAAGGCTTACCGTTTTGCCCAGAAAGCTGAAATTTGGAGAAAAGCTGATTTTGGAGCAGTAAAAACGCCAGTCAAATGACCTCAAAATACTAACAGCAAATGGGACTATGGTCATATGAACAGCTGTTCTGCAAACGACTGCCTTGAAGAGGTCCTCACGTTTTACTAAACAAACTCTGAAATTAACAGCAAAGTACAAGTAGAGTGTATTAACATTCGTCTCATTTCACGTTCTGTTGATAATGAAATCATAGGCAGGGAATGTAGGTAAACTATTAGGAAGAAATGAACGCAATCCAGCAGAAACCAAAGCAAGCGAGTACACGGAAGACAAGGGCATTAAGCATTAAGTTCATAAAGTTACTTCCTGGGTCACAATTTTAAACAAAAAAGAGAAACAGAACCGCCCAACACAATGCACTGAAAGCAACCACCACCGGTCAGTCCACAGGCACCTGGCAAGACGCTCCAGAGGTAAGCACGGAGAGGGCCTGTCCCTCAAGAGGTGGAAGTCCCCAGACAAGAGGGGAGGCAGGAAAGATGTGATCCCCTAACAGTCCATCCCATCACGCCCGGCCAAAGCCCAGTGACACACAGGCGTGCAATTAATCCCAACCAGGCGGAGCTCGGCTCGGAGGCCGGGCCAGGCGTGGAGGCGCGGGCAGGGCGGCAGGCAACCCGCTCGAGCCCTGCCGGCCTTGCCGCCCACAGCCTGCGCCCCCGCCCCGCCCAACCGTCACCGTCCCGCCGGTCCGGCAGCCGAAACGTAGGCCAAAGGGGCATGCGTCTGCCTCCCGCCCAGGCGCAGGCCGAGGCACCGGCGTCCCCCCTCACCGAGCCCGCGTCCCCGACTGCGGGGGGCAGCGTGAAGCGGGAAAGTCCACCGAGCGAAGGGGTGTCCCAGGCGCTGCAAGTGCGCGTGCGCACGGCCCCGCTCCCGCTGCAGCCCCGAACGGCCGTACCGCGCCCGCCTCCGGTTTACGTCTGTTCGCAGCACTAGGCAAGGGGAGGAGACTGAGCCGGCTTTTGATTGGACAGCAGGAAGAAATGGGGCGGGAAGAAGCCCAGTGATTGGTGGGGACCGCGCGTTCCTGGATTTGAAGCGAGGAAGCCGCGCGCCGTGCGCCTCCGGAGGAGGAGGGAGGGAGGAGGAGAGGGAGGAGGAGAGGGAGCTCTGCGCCGGCTGGGACCCGGGGGGGCTGCTGCAGTTGGCGCCGCCTTCAAGGTCTTGGCGAATTTGAAAATAATGCTTATTTATTCAGTTTGGGGCTCCAGGGCACCGCCAGTCACTCTATGCGCAAAGAAGTATTCCCTGCCAACAAATCCCCCCCGATAGGTTTCGTCCTTCCGTGGGCAGATGCAGACCTTCCTGTTGGTAGACCTGAAAGGCGTCAGGTTTCACCTGCAGTCAGTCAGTTCCTCGGGATCCAAGTTTCATGACAGTTCGCCACATCTAGTCGCCTCTTTGTGACACAGTAGGCTTTGTCTCGATTGGAAAAAAGTGAGGTGAGGCATAATTTATCCCTAAGTAGCTTCCTACTTTTGTCCATCCTTCTTAGGCCACAAATCCCATCACCGCCATCTGCTCGGTACAAGCCCTTAACTACTATACTGCTTCACTGAGACCATGCCTTTCACTCAAAATGTATCTCAGTCTTTTTCGGTAAGGTCCCTTATCTCAAAATGTATTCCATATAGTCACAGAGGGAAAAGTCGCTCTTTACCAAAGCTAACCCCTTAACTTCATTCAAGTTACTGAAAGATGCCCGGCGCACTTAGGAGGAGAGAATAGGGAAAACGCAAAGTTTAAAAGTCCCTAGACCTGAGGTTAGCTTGGTGGGGAAAGTCTGTTTACTTGACCACTTTCTACCTCCTGCAAACATGGCTCAGCTGTCATTCTTGGATATCCTCACCACTGGTTTCCTTCTCTGCCTACAAAAATGCAGCACTTCTCTATCCAAACACATACACCACACATGCCACACACACCACTCACATCAAACACACCACACACAGCCACACACACCCACATACAACCACACACACGCATACACACATCCATACACAACATACACCCCCCCACACACATACACAAGACACACATCACCCACACACAAATACACCCACACACCACACACACCCCTTCCTTGATTGTTTCATCACCTAATGACCATTCTTGGCTCCTTCCCTTAATGGTCTCCACTTTTTTTCCATAGAGGAAGCCAGGCTTCCACTTTTTACACCTTATTTTGACGCATTTCATGGTGTCTAGCTGGGTCCTAAAAACTTTAACATTTATCAGGCATAGACTCCTAATGGTCAAACTCAGCGATTATCTCCACAGTTCTTTACACCTCTTCGTGGAACCCTGCAGCCTTGGTATTTGCAAAGAGTAATTACCTTTATTCTACCTTTGTCCACACTCAGTGAGTAAAGATGAATGCAGAAAATCTCAAGATTTTCTGAATCCAAAAAAGTAAGCCAAATGCTTAGCCCTAGAGCTGAAAGGGTATATTGGAGTGTAACGAGCCACATTTCTTTCTCAGAGTATCTTAACCTCTTTCTACAAAGCGGTCACACATTGGAGGTGAACTGCTTAAATATGTCTACATGTTCCAGACTGTCACTCACACCAAATCCTTGTTAATAAATGTCCTTCCTCCATAAATATCCTCAAGTCACCAAAGCACTCCGCACAACACTCAGCAACCTGATAGGACTCTATTGACAGAGATCTCGGATTCAGAGTCTGGGCAGCAAGACAGCCTGGACTCTGAAGCCAGGCTGCCTGGATCGGAATCCTGGCTCTACCTCCCTCTTCCAAACTGTGCAGCCTTGGGCAAGTAGCTTTAACCTGCTGGTATCCTTGTCTGTAAAAAGGGGATAAAGCATTTGCCTCAGAGGCTTGCTGAGAGAATTTAAAGCTACTCCTGTAAGGTATGTAGAAAAGTACTGGCTCATGGCAATACTCAGCAAACATTAGCTATTATCTTATACCTCAGTATCTCACCTCACATGCCGACTGGAAAGGAGCAACAGAACTCCCACCGTGATTTCCAAACCTCTTCAGACACTGAGTAGAGCCCACAGAGGCCCCATGACCAGGGTGCCTCCCAGGGAATTAGAAGTGAGGCGTATCCAGTTTTAAGTTCAGACATCTCTCAGCTCCCCTTTTACCAACTGCTTAAAGTGGTATGCCTCAGCCACCAATACTCAAAACCTTCTCCCATGTAACCACAAGGTATGATTCCAGATTAATGTCCCACTAGTTCCCTAAATGAACCAGACTGTTACTTATATCCTATTCTGTAAACACACCCCTACCCTCTTTTACCTATTGAAATCAGACATCCCTTCCAAATTCTGCCAGCTCAAATAACTTGTCTTTTATGCCTACTATACAATTTCTACCATTATTACAAAGCTGAAGCCATTACCTTTTGTAAATTCTAGAAATGCCTTCTCCCACGAGTATAAGTTTGTGTGCACACTACCTTTCTATTTTTTTTTTTTTTTTTTTTTTGAGGCGGATTCTCGCTCTGTCGTCCGGACTGGAGTGCAGTGGCCAGATCTCAGCACACTGCAAGCTCCGCCTCCCGGGTTTACGCCATTCTCCTGCCTCAGCCTCCCGAGTAGCTGGGACTACAGGCGCCCGCCACCTCGCCCGGCTAGTTTTTGTATTTTTAGTAGAGACGGGGTTTCACGTAATCCCAGCACTTTGGGAGGCCGAGACGGGCGGATCACGAGGTCAGGAGATCGAGACCTTTCTATTTTTTTACATACAGTATCTTGCACATGGTAGATGCTCAGGATTCACTACATTAAATTGGAGAATGGTCTCAATTTCATTATCCCATTCTTACCCCAGGTACCTCTATGACTGAAAGCTCAAAGACATGCCTTCTCATTCTGAGTTAGATTCAGCATTAAGATTTCTTGTTTGATCCTCCATAAGGCTACAAGCCTAGCAAGTCAATTAACCAGAGGAAGACCTTTGAGAATTATCTGAAAGAGATATTTACATAGAAATGCTAACCTTAGAGACAAAACACTTTGATGATTAGACAATAAAACTCCAATGTTCCTTAAACTAAGATGAATAGGCTAGGTGAGGTGGCTCCCGCCTATAATCCCAGCACTTTGAGCGGCCAAGGTGGGATGACGGATTGAGCCTAGGAGTTTGAGACCAGCCTGGGCAAAAACTGAGACCCCTCACTACGAAAATTAAAAAAAAAAATAGCCAGACCACGGTGGTGTGCACCTGCGGTCCAAGCTACTCAAGAGACTGAGGTCAGGGGATCGCTTGAGTCCGGGAGTTCAAGCCTGCAGTGAGCCATGATCATGCCACTACACTCTAGCCTGGGCAACAGCATGAGACCCTGTCTTAAAAAATAAAAAATAATAAAATAAAAAGAATAGCTCTTAATCCTTTGCATATTAAGAAGTACTAGAGATATAACAGTATTCAAGGAAAGGCATCTTTGAAAATTAGAATAGTTATAACAATTATGTCACCTGTGTGATTACCTGGTAAGACACATGAAATAATGTTCAGAAGACCTCTCTCTCTCTCGCCCTGATAAAAGGTTAAACCCTTCACAATTCCTGACAGAACTGAAACAACAAGCATATTACTAGTTTTAACCATTTTACCACAATTTCTATCAAGTACATTCTCATCTTAAAATATTTTAGAAAATATTCTAATGTTGACTAGGTTGAAAGTCAATTATCTGTGCATTCTAAATGTTAGTCTACATACTGACTTTCTACCTTTTAAATAAATGTAGTATTTTTGCTCACATCTCCTAATTTTTGTTTGTTTGGGTTTTTTGTGAGATAGTGAAAGGAGAGTAAGCCTTAGCAACTATCTTAAATAAAATACATTCTGTTTTTGTAAGGCAAGAGATTTGTGTATTTTAAAATACATTTTATTACACAACCTACTTGGATAATAATTACAAAAGCTTTAAACAGTAATTCCAAGTAGTGAAAGGCAATTTCCTTTAAAAAAAAAAAAAGACCAAAACTCCACATTGGGTTTTGCTGCTTTATACACAGGAATGATTTATTTTACATACTAGTCAGTTGCAACATTAGCCTGTAAAATGAAATCCATTTTCTAAGATCTCAAAGACAGAATCAACTTCATAAGAATATGCTTTCACATTAGCCAGTCTGATAAAGCATACACAACTTAAGACTATGGTAACAGTTCAAAATAAAATTTACAAAACAGGCACTTTGAAGTCAGCTACTGTGTGTAACTTCACAGTTAACGTTACTTGGACATGTCTCATTTCATCAAAGGTTATCACCCAGTGAAGCAAACGTTCCTTTGATGGAGACGCACAAACAGATTTAGGTTCGAAACACCGTATTCCAGTTGTAATACATGCAAGACAGACCCTAAGTTAGAAAAATCTTCTGAAAGAAAGTGAAGAAAACAAAAGCAGCCAGAAATGAAAGCATTTACAAGCACTTGAATAAGGCCTTTCAATGTTAAATCAGTGTTTTAAACCCCTTCATTCTCAGGTAAGGGATTAAGAGGCCGAGAGAGATATCGTCTGCGAGGGTGAGGATACTGGAGGTTGGCAGTGTCAGCATCGCAAGAGTGCTCTACCAGAGGAGGAGGAGGAGGAGGAAGGAGCTGGGCATAACTGGACCATCTCGATCCAGCCCGTGGGGAATCCAGAGGGGGAAAGAAATACCTGAAACAATGAAGACAGGAACAAAACACCGAACAAAACAAAAACAGGAAAAAAAAAAAAAAAAACACAAGAAAAGAGAAAAGTAGTAAATACAAAGAGAACCAAAGAGGAGAAAACACATGCTAGAAAAAAAAAAAAAAAAGCTTTAGTATATTCATGCCAAAACTAACAGAACATAATAGCACAAATCAAGACCCCTACTCAAATCAAGATTGCTTAAGCAAATATAGAAACTTGAAAGGAATACAATCTGTTAAACTTAAAATGTCAAAAAAAATCAATATAAATGTTACAAAGAAAAACATTAATTTTATAAATTCAAAACATTTTCTAATCTCTCAGAAATATCTGATGCTATTCTGTACATTTACAAATCTAGTCAGTTTTTTTCTCTTAAGCAATGGTTCACTCACAACAGCAGCAAGCACACATTTTTTTTAGTGCATACATGATACTGGGAACACACACAGTATGGCTGGCTACTGCAACATGCGTTTGAAGAACTACAAACATTGAACACTTATTTTTCTGCAAAAGCCTTAGAATAGCTACCAAATTTTGATAAGTGAAAGGACTCACAGAATGACTGTGCCCTACTGTTACTCTTCTTCCATTTTGTAACTTACCAGTGATACTTACACATTTTAGCAAGCTTAAATATTTATACGTTTGTTATCAAGGTCAGAGCTTTACAGGATATGAACTAATTTAAACAGCCAACTAAATTAAGAAAATCTTGAGACATGGAATGCTGATATTAATGTACATGCACAATTTTAGTAAAATTTTAATGGCTTCTCTTAATAGTGTGTGTCCAAATTTCGATTTGAAGGAAACTAAGCCATGGAATAAACAACACCATAAAAATATACAAATGTATATAAGAAACATTTATCTCTTTAGTGACTATGAATCAAAAACTTATAAAGAAGTGTTTCCATCTTACTTCCAAATTGTAAATGAAACCATACCAATGCTTAACCTGGCTACAATTGTACAGTCGAGCCCTTTCCTTTACTATCACCACTTCGCTAATGCACTCCTTTACTAATATTCTTTAAATGCCACAAGGAAATGACAGAGGTGTGCTGAATATCATGTATAAAACAATTCTACAAAAAGTAAATCACTCAAAACAATCTTTATAAAAAATATTTATTCAATCTTCAAAATAAAATTATAAAAGTTCATCATTTTAAGCTGTTTTAAGAAAGCAAAAGAAATATGTCTATATTTTCCAAATGAAATAAAGTGGTATTTCCCCTCCTCCCAACTACTTAGATAAGAATGGTAACAACCCTTTTAATCTTGAAACCCAAATTAGTTTCAGGATTATTTCAAAACATTGTTTTGGTGACAACGTCTCAACAGAAAGCCTCTCCATTTATATTTCAAAAGTTTCAAATAGTGTCAATAAACTGACTAATACAAAAACATATACACTGTATTTTTAAAGGCCTTTTGGATTGCGTTTAGTAGTAAGCAGGCTGCTGGTGTATCTTGGGAGAGGTCAAACGGCGCTGGGGAAGGGGAAAAGGAGCTCGCTTTCCATTCCTGTGTGCATGCAACAAGCAGCAAAACAGCAAAGTTACTCCAGTTAGCTTGTACTCAGCTGTGCTTTCTGTTAAAGGACATAATACAAATGGAAAAGGGAAATGCATCACAGATCTAACACAGATGGTTATTGGCACAATAAGAATACAGATCAAAAAACAGAAGCTATTTACAAAAGAAAATATGCAGTACAGGCAGTGACCAAGAACCAGCCTTAAAAAATCAACTCTAATATTATTTGTTTCATGAAATAATCTTTATAATCTGGTATCTTCCACGGTAACCTGAAATTGTTTTGATGCACATACTTAAAACCTCAAAATCAAAAGCAGGACTTCTTTATAAAAACATAACAATATAAAAATAGTTGAAATTTTAAATACAATTTTCTTCTTTTATTTAGGATAACAACAGGATAACCACAGGACAGTCCATTAGGCTGTGTTTTGACGTTTCCTGAATTCTATTCCAAATTATTCACAAAGACATATTAAAATAATTTTATCTTACAAATTCACATATTTAAAATTTGAACATGAAAACAAAAGGGTGACTCTTTAGATGACATCAAATATTCCTTATTATGATACACAAGAATGTAACATATGCTAAATATTCTAAAAATCAATCTCAGGTTTTATTATTTCCTCTTATTTCCATTAAACTTTAAACACAAAAGCCAAATAATTTAATGTACTCTCTTCTAAAAAGCCTTAATAAATGTATTTTATTTAAAATTTCAGTTTGACCTAATGCAAAGACCACACTACAAGCAGTAAAAAACACTAATGTTCATTTAGACTAAAACCTTCACTATTAAACCAGATAATCTTCCTCTCACTGTTGCAGAAGTGAAGCTGAATCTTAAACCTGTAACATTTCTACCCACAGACCACTAAAGCTCCAGAATATGATGTAATGGCCTCATAACCTACCTGCAAATACTATGGCCAAGTAGCCAAATACAGAGCTAACGAAATGAATCCTTAAATGCTAATATAATCACACGTGAACATTTCCACTCCATCATATAATCCAGGAAATCATCCACCTTAAGTACAGCTACCAGAATGATTTAAAACAAAGCGAATTTCTAGTTTTCCCATGAAACAGCCTACCTGCCAGCAGAAGATCCATTTAATGAATTCTGAAGACTTGGAATATTTGAACCTAGGGAAGGATTTGAGTTTCCCTGCTGAGAACTCCCATTGACTGGGCTCCCATTACCTTTCAAAATACCAGTACACTTCCAATTGTCCATATAATTAGCTGAAAGGAAAATAATCGAATACATTAACGTGAGTAATACCAATGCCTAAGGGCACAAATCTGTACCCATGTCCTTAAACTACAATTAAAGAAATGAGGGAGAGGCTAGGGGCTACATTTCTTTCAGGATAAACATTAAAGACACTTTTTAAATGAAAGACACATTATCGGCCGGGCGCGGTGGCTCAAGCCTGTAATCCCAGCACTTTGGGAGGCCGAGACGGGCGGATCACGAGGTCAGGAGATCCAGACCATCCTGGCTAACACGGTGAAACCCCGTCTCTACTAAAAATATAAAACAAAATTAGCCAGGCGTGGTGGCAGCGCCTGTAGTCCCAGCTACTCGGGAGGCTGAGGTAGGAGAATGGGGCGGGAACCCGGAGGAAGAGGCGGCGCTGCAGTGGAGGCTGAGATACCGGCCTATGCACTCCAAGCCCTGGGCCACAGAAGCCGAAGACTCCGTCTCAAAAAAAAAAAAAAAAAAGAAAGACACATTATCTTAGTATTAACAAATATTTAGAAGTTTTCAAAGTATCAATAACTTTAAAAATATAAAGCTTTCACCATCCATGTTACAGATATTAGGAGAGACAATTTTCTGAGCTACCGTATTATCACATTATGAAATTAATATTAAAATCTCCATTATAATATTAAAGTCTTCATTATAATGAATTTCACTTACATATATATATAAGGTCATGAAGTTGTCTTCTTAATTATGCAAGTATAAGTTATATGGGTACCTAATGTCTTCTGAAATGGATGTAGGTAACAAAACCTTTGGAGATTGAGTGGCTTATCCAAAATGGCCTTATTAGTTTGAATGCAAAATTGGTCTCTGAAGACAATGAGCCCAAGAAAATCAAGTTGAGCAGCCTGCTGGGGAGCGTGGCTAGGTGGTCCTGACTGAAGCCCAGAGGCAGAAAATGACAGCAAAGCCCTTGAAATCAAATTACACTGAAGAAAGGAAGGTCTGAGCTGGTTTTCCCAAAGCCCAAAATCGAACATGGGAGGCCCTCAAGCTTACCCAAACTGCACTTTGGGAAACAATAACTGCTAAAGGGTAAATAACCTAAGACAGCTATAATTTTAAATGGTAAGTATGGGACACCATTCATTATGGTGATGCACAAATCACAGAAATCTCTGCCCAACAGATAATCATCCAAAGAGAAGTGCAGAACCAGCCTACAGAGACCACAGTCAGTGTCAACTGTCCACACCTTCTCACTCACCCTGGCACTTGCAAAAAACTTACAATCAGGGCCCCAAGGCTCTTAACTTTTGCAAGCTGCACAGACAAAGCAGAGAAGATACTGAATTTTCTCCTATTAAGGACTGATTGTCTAAAGTAATTTATTTGATAAAATAAGAGCGACTACAGTCCTAGCCTGAGTTTGTAGAGCAGTCATGTAAGGCACATATATGACAACTGCTATCTTTTTATTGGAGATATTGCATATTCTGTTGTAATTACTTTAGTTTTAAAAGTTGCTCTGTTCCATATAACTTGAAAAACAATTCAGTGATGAACTGCTATGAACTAAACTGGTGTTCGAAGTAACATAAATATGACAGTAAAAGTAACCGTCAAAGACCGTTTCTTAAAATATTTCAGAGTTTACATTTTAAGTAAAACTCCAGAGCAGAAATATAAACCAACAATTACCCCTCCACTGAAATCTTACCTTTCCACAATCTCACACAGCCATCATCTCCTGAAGATGCTAGCACTGTTCCCGTTATATTCCAACTCACTCGCCAGACCTGAGAATTATGATGATCAAACTGAGCCACTATATGGATTTCAAACTTGGTTGGCCCACCAGAGGAAGTCAGTTCTTTCCTGTTAATAAAAAACATTTTCTGAGGCATTCTAAGCAAAGTTTTAAAATACACACACACACACACACACTCACACACACATATAAAATTCTAAATTAATACAAGTGGTCTCACCACCACATCACTTTATAATAATGTACTCATCTGCATAAACCACACCTCTTGGCCCTTGAGCTGGGCCAATGTCATTTCCATTTAACTCGCCAAGACCTGGAGTGATCCCAGCACATAAGCGGTATTCAGTGACTGTTTCATGGAAGAAAGAAACAACAAAACAGGATGATTTTATTCTCCCACACAAGGCCGAGGAATAAAACAGATGACAACAATTAATTTAAAAAGGCAGGGCAAGGCCAGGTGCGGTGGCTCACACCTGTAATCCCAGCACTTTGGGAGGCCAAGATGGACAGATCACTTGAGGCCAGGAGTTCAAGATCAGCCTGGCCAACATGGCGAAACCCCGTCCCTACTAAAAATACAAAATAAAAAATTAGCCAGGCGTGGTGGTGGGCACCTGTAGTCCCACCTACTCAGGAGGCTGAGGCACAAGAATTGCTTGAACCTGGCAGGTAGAGGTTGCAGTGAGCCAAGATCAAGTCACTGCCCTCCAGCCTGGGTGATGAAGCGAGACCTTGCCTCAAAAAAAAAAAAAAAAAAAAAAAAAAGGCAGGGCAGCAAGTAGGAAAGAATGAAAGAACAGAAAGAAAAGAACTGAAATTCACAATTCAAAATTAAAGTTAAATATGTTATTCACAAGACTGCATCAATACTAATTTAGTTTTCCCTAAATAGACTGCCATTTGTCATTAAATATTTATAGAATATCAGTTATATTCAGAGAATTGTTAGTATTAGCCTAAATAAAGCACAATTAAGAGAATATAAATCTACTCCTTACTCAATTCCCCTTTCCAAAAACATATATTTATATATAAAATGTTCATTAAATAATCCATTCTTCGAAAATGACATTAATTTAAAAGTAACTGTAAAAGACCATTTTTAAAAAATATTTCAGAGTTTACATTTTTAAGTAAAACTTCCAGAGCAGAAATATAAACCAAATCATAGTTACCTCTACTCTCTCCTCCACAAACAAAGGTAATCAGGAGGCAAGAGTATTTTCAAATTCATAAACGCTTCGAAAACTCACCTCACAGGTTTTAATGTAAAAATTCTCACATCTTTGGTTGCTATTGCTAGAATATGGAAAGATCTTCCCAAGTTTGGAGCGAATGCAATATCATGAACAGGATCAGTGACTGTCATAAGAGTTTCAGCTTTTGCATATTTCCTAATGGAAAAAGAAACAATTTAAACATTTTAGAAATAAAATGTACAAAAATGCACACATCACTGCATCTCACCTTTTTCATACTGCTCACAATCATGTCGTGCTCACCTCTGTAGTGGGCTCCATAGTGTCCCCCAAAAGAATATGTCCAAGTCCTGACCCCCAGAACCTGTGAATGTGACCTTATTCAAAAAAAGGTCTTTGAAAACGTAATTAAGGACCTCAGAATGACATCCTAGATTTAGGGTGGGTCCTAAATCCAATGTGCAGTAAGTATCCTTAAAAAAGAAGAGGAGAGGCCGGGCGCGGTGGCTCAAGCCTGTAATC
>NW_016806694.1:872497-891888 GCF_001698545.2 Rhinopithecus bieti
AAAAAAAAAAAAAAAAAAAAAAAAAAAAAAAAAAAAAAAAAAAAAAAAAAAAGAAGAGGAGAGACATGAAGACACAGAGGAGGCGACCATGTGAACACAGAGGCAGAGACTGGAGTTATGCTGCCACAAGGCAAAGAACTCCTGGAGCCAGCAGGAGCCGGACTAGACCAGGAAGGATTCTAGAGGAAGCACAGCCCCACCAACACCTTGATTTCAGACTTCCGGCCTCCAGAACTGAGGAAATACATTTCTGTGTTAAGACACCTAATTTGTGGTAATTTGTTATGGTAGCCCTAGGAAATTAATACAACCTCCCATGTTTCCTCCTTTGATAAAGTATATTGAGCTTGAAATAGTTTAATAAAAATTTAACTAGAATAAGGTCTTGGCTGGCCACAGTGGCTCACACCTGTAATCCCAGCATTTTGGGAGGCTGAAGTGGAAGAAATGCTTGAACCCAATAGTTCAAGACCAGCCTGGGCAACACAGCAAGACCCCATCTCTACAAAAAATACAAAAATAGCTGGGCATGGTGGTGCACACCTGTAGTCCCAGCTACTCAGGAGGCTGAGGTGGGAGGATGGCTTGAGCCCAGGAGGCAGAGATTGCAGCGAGCCCAGGAGGCAGAGATTGCAGAGAGCTGAGATTACACCACTGCATTCCAGCCTGGGCAACAGTGAGGCTCTATTGCAAAAAAAAAAAAAAAAAAAGGAACCCAAGATGGCTGCACTCTTGCTGAGACATGTCGGTTGTCATTACCTCCAAGCCCACTTTAGCCCTCAGCTCTATATCAGAAATGCTGTTCCCTTGGGGACCACGGCAAAAGAAGAGATAAGAGAGGTTCTGGAATAAGAACACAGGTTCAAACCGTCCTGTGTCTCCCCACATCACTACCTACAGTTGGTCTCTTCCCATGGTGATGTCCATCTGCCGCCTGGCACTGGTATTGCTTTGAGTGCAGGTGTCTCTCTTTTTGGCATGTTGGCCCTGCTACTCCCTGGGAACTCTGAGTCTTATTTGGAACGCGTGAAGTCCCTGTGTCTGGGGCCAGCACTGATCCACACAGCTAAGTCTGCACTCGTCTTCCCTCTCACGTATCACACCTGGAATGGGATCCGACACTTGATGTGGGACCTAGGAAAAGACCTCAAGATTCCCCACCTACACCAGTCTGGGGCGGTTGTCCTGTTCTTACCGTGATGTCCTCTATGGGGCTGGCAACCATGTGAAGAATGGAGGTTCCCAGCATCATCTTTCTACACGTAACATTCACCCATCTTTCTGTTTGTCATTCCTATCTCCAGCTGGGGAAAATTTCTCCTTATTTGTTTAGATCCTTTTGTACTTTCAGATCCCCGCTGAGCAGCACACTACCTTGTAGATTATAATCGTGGAAAAGGGTCTAGTTTTCCTCGTTTCTAAAAATGGGGTGGCTGCAAAAACTCCCCTTTTCTGCCCACAGCTGGCCTACTCGCGGCCTAGAAGCAGTTATTCTCTCTCCATACTGGGCTCTGATTTGTACTGAGGATCAGCTTTTGGCTCCTTCTTCCTGAAACAGTGGAAACAATGTCAGCTCTTGGCTTCTGCCCTGGGGATGGGGGATGAGGCTTTGGGTGCCACTGCCTGTGGGCTGCTGGCTTAAAGGGCAATTCTGTTCTTTGGTGAGAGCCCAGGCCATTAACACCTATGCAGTGTTATTGAAAGAAGAGAAGTGGGGGGAGGGGAATTAGTCTGTCCCAGCTAGAGGGAGATAAAGAGGGCTAGTTAGTTCTTGGAGCAGCTGCTTTTGAGGAGAAAATATATAGCTTTTGACACAAGAAGAAAATCCAGAAAATTATCACTGAACATATTAATGGTTATTTCTTTTTCTTGGATTTCCAGAACAGCCTCTTAATTTTATACTTTCTCATCAAAGTCATGTACCATTTTTTGAAACTGAATTAAAATACTCATTTAAAAAAAAAAAAAGAATAAGGTCTTGATTTATTAGCCACTGACATCTTTCTTAGGAAAAGAGTAATGCATTGTCTAAGTATTTGAGTGTAAATAAAAAAGTAAAGCTGGTAACAGGAATTGAGGTTTTCTCAGTTTTCCGTTTTTTTTTGAGACAGAGTTTCGCTCTTGTGCTGGAGTGCAATGGTGCGATCTGGGCTCACTGAAACCTCCGCCTCCTGGGTTCAAGCGATTCTCCTGCCTCAGCCACCTGAGTAGCTGGGATTACACGTGTGCACCACTACGCCCGGCTAATTTTGTATTTTTAGTAGAGACGAGTTTTACCATGTTGATCAGGCTGGTCTCGAACTCCTGACCTCAGGTGATCCACCTGCCTCTGCCTCCCAAAGTGCTGGGATTACAGGTGTGAGCCACTGCGCTCAGCAGGAATTGAGTTAAGTGATAATAAAAGGAAACTATGCAAAGGCTATTTCATCTTTGCAATTCTATTTCTTCACACATAAACACAGAATAAGAGGATAATGAAGGCAGTGGTAGATCAGAGTTTTCTACTAGGTTCTTCTAAGATTGAATATCCTGGACAGAACTGCAGCACGTTACCCTGAGTGTAGGAGACCGGGTGGAGAGATCTCCCCATCCCACCTTTCTACTACCTTCTTCTAAAACAGTGGCACTTCCAGGGTTTTGTGCTTGACCTTCTTTTCACCCCAACATTCTTCCTAAAATATCTACCAAGCTGGTACACACCTCAAGGTTCTCTCCTTGACCTTTCTCACCCATCCAGTCACCCTAAGCAATCTCATCCACATCCTTGCTTCTATTGTGTGGTCTGCAGTAGCCTGGAAACTTCTGGGAAATTCAGAATCTCAGCCCCTTCCCGGGACCTATACAATCAGAATATGCATTTTTTTTTCTTTTTTGAGACGGAGTCTCACTCTGTCGCCCACGCTGGAGTGCAGTGGCGTGATCTCACCTCACTGCAAGCTCTACCTCCTGGGTCCACGCTATTCTCCTGCCTCAGCCTCTCGAGTAGCTGGGACTACAGGCGCCCGTCATCACGCCTGGCTAATTTTTTTTTTTTTGTATTTTTTAGTAGAGACAGGGTTTCACCGTGTTAGCCAGGTCTCGATCTCCTGACCTCATGATCCACCTGCCTCGGCCTCCCAAAGTGCTGGGATTACAGGCGTGAGCCACTGCGCCCAGCCAGAATATGCATTTTAACAAGATCCCCAGATGATCCACACAGACACTGGAGTTTCTACACTCACGGTTTCAGTGCCTATAAACCAGTAATTCCTAAATCTATCCCCTGCAATTCAGGACCTTCTACCAAAGGCCAGAAATAGGACAGAGGGAGCTAAGAGCACACATGCTGCAGCCAGAACGTATTTGAATCCAGGCTGTAACTTGACCTTCAGCAAGAAATTCTCCATAAAGTGGGAGTAACACCAGGACTGTGGCAGAGAGATTCTAAGAGCCCCCATGACCCGCACCTCCTGGTGGTCACGGCCTCGTAAAGGCTCCTCTCCATGAGTGTGAGTGGGGCCCACGGTTTGTGTTCCACTCAGGGGAAGGAATGTGGCAAGGTGGTGGGACACTTGTGTGACTGCAAGGCACAAGCCTGTGACACCTGCCTTATGAGAAGACTCTCCCGCTTTCAGGCCTTGCAGAAGCAGCTGCCATGCTATGCTGTGAGGACACAAGGGAGGGTCTTGTGGCAGGAACACAAGTGCTGCCAACAACCAGGTGAGCGCCGAAGTGGAGTCTTTCCCAGTCTGGCCTGACTCTTGACCCACAGACACTGAAATACCGAATCTGTACTGTTTCGGCCACTGAGTGATAACGCTGCCGTGCAGCAACAGACAACTAATCTCAGCTGTTCTATCCATCTCCCTTCACACATTCTAACCTGGATGTTCCACAAGCACCTCAAACGTATGTCTGAAATAAACCGTGCTGACCACATTCACTCCCATCTCAACGAGTGGCACCACCATCAGCCAGGTCAGAAAGCAAGACTCACGTGACCTACGGCTAGTGCCTCCTAGACAAGTCTCCTTGGTCCCTCTTCATCCCACGCCACAGTGCATGTCCACATTCCACACCACCGTGGGCTACTGCGTTCATCCCTGAGTCCCTACTCCCCGTCCACACAGCTGCCAAAGGCATCTCCCTAAAAGGTAAATACAACCCTTGTAACTCTACTGGACCCTGCGAAAGTCCAAATGCTGCCAGGATGGAGACCAGACTTGGCAAGCAGCACTCTCCAAAATCTGCCTGCCCTGCTGGCCTGCCCCTCCCCTGCCTTAGCCTCCCCAGCTACCACCTCACCAGGCCCAACCCCGTGCCCTTGTCTTTGTTCCTGCCTCCTCTCTGCCTGCTGAACACCCTCTGTCTTTCAAGACTAATGCTCAAACATCATCAGCTCCCACCTGACACTTCTTGCCCTGCCAGGCAGGTACGTGCTGCCATCTCTAGCAGGTTACCATCCTCGTCCATATACTAGGTGCTGTGAGCTCCTTCAGGTCTTAATACAGTCCCTGCTGCTTATGAAATGTTGAAAAAGTTAGATTTTTTTTTCTTACCTGAGGCAAGCTATATATTGTAATTAATTAAGGTGGCCGGGCACGGTGGCTCATGCCTGTAATCCCAGCACTCTGGGAGACAGAGGCAGGAGGATCACCTGAGGTCGGGAGTTCGAGACCAGTCTGACCAACACGGAGAAACCCCCGTCTCTACTAAAAATACAAAATTAGCTGGGTGTGGTGGCACACGCCTGTGATCCCAACTACTCGGGAGGCTGAGGCAGGAGAATCGCTTGAACCGGGGAGGCGGAGGTTACGGTGAGCCAAGATCGTGCCATTGCACTGCAGCCTGGGCAACAAGAACAAAACTTCTCCTCAAAAAAAATAAAAATAAAAACAATTAAGCTTATCTAAAGCGTCTCCTATCAGGAGGAGCCACATAAGACCCTCAGTGAGAGTGTGCACGAAAGGAATGAACAAAAAGACTTTGTTTCTGGCCCTGACTCTGCACCTTAGACTAGCCATTCACTCTGCTGGTCTCGGTTTCCTCATTTGTAAAATAGGGTAAATAAAAATCTGTCTCCCCTACTTACAAGGTGGTGGGTAGGATTCAAACTTCATAATACATATAAAAATGCCCTGTAACCTATAAAAACACATGGCACTTCTATCATCACTATCAATGCTAGATCTGTTTTAGTATTTTCACTCACAAATACATATAAGTGTATCAAACATCGGCTAATTTGGCAAATGTCTCCTGTCTACTAAATGGTGATACTACTTAGAAAAAGATAAACAGGCCGGGCGCGGTGGCTCTACACCTGTTTAATCCAGCACTTTGGAAGGCTGAGGTGGGCGGATCATCAAGGTCACGAGATTGATGACCCATCCTGGCCACATGGTGAAACCCCATCTCTTCACTACAAAAACAAAAATTGGGCGGCGCGGTGGCTCAAGCCTGTAATCCAGGCACTTTGTTGTGGGCCGAAGGTGGGCGGGATCACAGAGGTCAGGAGATCGAGGGACCTCCCTGGCTACACGGTGAAACCCCGTCTCTACTAAAATACAAAAAAACTAGCCAGGGCGAGGTGCGGGCGCTGTAAGTCCCAGCATACTCGGGAGGTCTGAGGCCGAGACTGGGCATGAACCCGGGAGGCCGGGAGCTTGCAGTGAGCTGAGATCTGGGACCAGTGCATTTCAGTTGAGAGTGACAGAGCGAGACTACGTCTAAAAAAAAAAAAAAAAAAAAAAAAAAAACACACAACAAAAATTAGCTGGGCGTGGTGGCAGGAGCCTGTAGTCCCAGCTACTCAGAAGAGGCTGAGGAGAAAATCCTTGAACTCGGTGAGCAGATGGTCCAAGATTGCGCCACTGCCCTCCAGCCTGGGCGACAGAGTGAGATTCTGTCTCAAAAAAAAAAAAAAATTAGGTAATTTCTATTTGCCTGTATTTTCTTTCAGAACTAACTGCAAGTTATTTACCTTTTCACTCAAATCTTATTTATGAAATACATTTTCTTTTCTTATGTTTTTGGATTTTCTTTTTGACACTGCTGGAGTGAAGTGGTACAATTTTGACCTACCGCAGCCTTGACCTCCCAGGCTCAGGTGATCCTCCCACCTCAGCCTCCCAAGTAGCTGGATCTACAGGCTAGCGCCACCATCCCCACAGCTAATTTTTGTACTTTTTGTAGCAAAAGGGTTTCACCATGTTGTCCAGGCTGGTCTTGAATTCCTAGACTCAAGTGACCCAGCCACCTCGGCCTCCCAAAGTAAGTGCTGGGACTGCAGGCATGAGTCACCTCCCCTGGCCAGTGACACACCTTTTTAAGTTTCGGGCGTATGTCTACATATTAATTCTGCTCAGCTGAGGTTGAAATTTACTTAACAAGCCCAACACTTCATGAAGCCTCTATAAAATGTGCCATTAATAGGGCTCATAGCTTTCACAGCTTAAAAAACCATGAAAATCTCTAAGACCATTTCCCATCACGGCAGCACGTTCTACTGGACGGCACTGTTGAAGACCAAGCCTCTCTGCAGACATCAAAAATCTAGGAAGGCAGAAGGTATAAGATCTCCTTGGCAACTCAGATGGTAACATTTGGAATTGCAGAGTCCACGGGAGTAACACTAGTTCCTTCTCTAATGCTGGCCCTGCCTAAGATCTGACTATTAGACCCAAGAATTTTGTCTAGTACCTGTGAAACCCATCTGATCACGTGACAGGTGCTCTTGTCTCCCGTAAGGCTGAGTAGTGTGCCTCTAAGACAGTGTTTTTGGCTCTCAGAAGCTTTGCAGACACTTGTATCTCAGCATGACCAAAATTAACTTCCCTTCACATGCTGCTACACTCTACCCAAATCTGCCTTGTTCCCAGAGTTCCTTATCTCAAGAAATTACACAAATTGAAATTACACACTTAGGCCAGAATCTTAGAAATCATTTTAACACTTGCTTCCTTCTCCTTCAATTCTCATATCCAATCAATCACCAGATCCTATTGATTCCACTTCTCAATTATTCTCAAGTTGTCCACTTACCTCCATGCCACTGCTACTACTATCCCAAAGCCACATACTCCCCTACCTGGACTGTCTTCACAGCATCCAAGCCCTGAACCCACCATGTTTCCCTCCAACATACCTGTCACATCTATGGAAGATCCATCTGATCCCATTAGTCCCTATTCACATTACCTGTAAGATAAAACTGAAACACTGGACACTACTTCTTATAGATACAAGTCTTGCCTATTTCTCTCCACACTCACTTTTGCCCAGTATGTTCCAAGCACAGTATAAATATACTCCCTCTCTGTTGCTCACAGGCCTTACCACACGCAGTTTTCTCCACCAGAAGTGCTTCTGCCCTCTGTCTGGCTAACTTCTATTCATCCTATAGGTCATCTTCCAGGTGAACCTTCCTAGTCCCTAAACCAGATTAGGCTCCCCAGGTGTAAGCTCTTTAGCACCCTGATTCTTCCACTTCATAAAATTCATCACTGTTTTTCACTATGATTGTGTCACTGCAAGATGGTAAGTACTGGGAGATCAATTACCTTCCCCCCCCCCCTTTTTTTTTTTTTTGAGGCAGAGTTTTGCTCTTGCTGCCCAGGCTGGAGTGCAATAGCACGATCTCAGCTCACGGCAACTTCCGCCTCCCAGGTGCAAGTGATTCTCCTGCCTCAGCCTCCTGAGTAGCTGGGATTACAGGCACCTGCCACCACGCCCGGCTAATTGTTTGTATTTTTAGTAGACCCGGGGTTTCACTGTATTGGCCAGGCTGGTCTACCTTCTCCTCTTTATCACTCATGCCTGTACTATCACAGCCTAGCACAGAACTTGGTATATTATAGTAAATCAGCAAACACATGACGAGTGATACATAATTTTGTAAATGAATAAAGAAATAACATTTTAAAAAACTGAAATGCAATTCTGAACGATTATTAAAACCAAAGCAGGACTGACCTGGTGTTTTCATTATATTCAAAAATCTGAACCTTGGCCATTGCGTTGGGGCTACTGTCATCACTTCCTACAGCGATCATGGGGGAATGAGCTCGAGAGCTAGAAACGGAGAGAAAGAACATTTTAGGTAACAAAAGAAGTACTTCAGAGAATGAACACACTGGAGGCAAGCAGTCACCCAGCTTACAGTCAGCCTGTCCCTACTAGTGACATGTAGGTCTCTGCCACACTGCTGACATGGCCACACTGCAAGTGTGTGCACTTAGAATGGCACACATGGGAACTGAGGATTCCATCCTTATGAACTGTGTTTAGCATGTTCTTACGGCTCAGATAGAAAGGAGCTCTTTGCCTGAAAGAAAGCTTTCAAGCATTCAACTTATTTTTAAAAAATACTTAAGAGGTCTTAGTAATTTTCCTCCTGAAATTTTGGTCATTAACTATGAAACAAAAGTTACCCTACTGTGACTAACTTCATGACAAAAAGATTTTAAGTGCTTTGACAAAAAGAAGAAACACTCAGGCAGGGTGGCTCATGCCTGTAATCCCGGCATTTTGAGAGGCTGAGACGAGAGGATCACTTGAGGCCAGAAGTTCAAGAAGAGCCTAGGCAACATAATGAGACCCTGTCTCTACAGAAGAAAAGTTTTTTCATTAGCCTGTTGTGGTGGCGTGGGCCTTTTGTCTCAGCTACTTAGGAGCTGAGGCAGGACGATCGCTTGAGCCCGGGAGTTGGAGGCTGCAGTGAGCTATGATCGTGTCATGGCACTCTAGCCTGGGCAACAGAGTGAGAGCCTCTTTCAGAAAAACAACAGCAGATGGACACAGGAAAAGTGGAAAAGACTGCCCCTGCAGAAGTCGTGATCCCACATCATCCCCCCGCCAGACTCATCTGGGGCCAACCTCATTTTGAAAGAGCAAAAGGCCAGCAATGAAAGACTGGCCTCCTGAACTAACAGCCTAACGACTTTTTAATTTCCATGCCTAATTAATGTAATTTCCTTTGCCTCCCTCATCCAGATCAACATCTCTGTGAACCTGGCACCCTTGCTTAATCTTTAGCCTCAATATTGTGAACTACTGACCTCTTAAAGCTAAAAACAAAATGTGGTAACTGATAAAAAATTTTAGTTCTTTATTACTAAAGCTTCAGGTAATTAGATCAAATTATCTAATTAAGAAAATTACCAGGCAAACTACAAAATGCTACAGTAATAAAATAAAATTATAAGTGAATGATAATAATTTTTGGCCATTCAAAGAGACGTAAATTCCACAGCAAATTTCTGTATCTCACAAACTTCCTTCTGCTTTTTTTTTCCTGTTTTTTTGAGACAGAGCACCGCTCTGTCACCCAGGCTGGAGTGCAGGGGCAAGATCTCTGATCACTGCAACCTCCACCTCCTGGGTTCAAGTGATTCTCCTGCCTCAGCCTCCTGAGTAGCTGGGATTACAGGCGTGAACCACCACACCCGGCCACAAACTTCCTTTTTCAGTGTTCTACAAATACTTAGTTTTGTTTTTATAACATTAATAGTGTGAATGAGGACCAAAAGTACATTTATAGTAACATATTCTAAATTACTAAAACGTAAGTTTTGTGGGTTTTTTTTTTTTTTTTTTTGAGACAGAGTCTTGCTCTGTCACCAGGCTGGAGTGCAGTGGCGCAATCTCGGTTCACTGCAACCTCCGTCTCCTAGGTTCAAGCGATTCTCGTGCCTCAGCCTCCTGAGTGGCTGGGATTGCAGGCGCGCACCACCACACCCAGCTAATTTTTGTATTTTTAGTAGAGATGGGGTTTCACCACATTGGCCAAGATGGTCTCGATCTCCTGACCTCGTGATCTGCCCACCTCGGCCTCCCAAAGTGATGGAATTACAGGCATAAGCCACCACGCCCGGCCAAGACTTTTTTTTTTAATTGAGATTGGAGTCTCACTATGTTGCCCAGGCTGGACTTGAACTCCTGGGCTCAAGTAATCCTCCTCCTAAGTAGCTGAAACTACGGGCATGCACCACCACACCCAGTTAAAAAACATTAAGATTTTAAAAATTCTTTGTTTGGTGTGTTTTGCTTTTTTTTTTTTTTTTGGCGTGGGGCAGGGGTGGGGTACAGAGTTTTGCTTTTGTTGTCCAGGCTGGAGTGCAATGTTGCGATTTCGCAACTTCCACCTCCCAGGTTCAGTGATTCTCCTGCCTCAGCCTCCTGAGTAGCTAGCATTACAGGCATGTGGCACCAAATCCAGCTAATTTTGTATTTTTAGTAGAGAGGGGTTTTCTCCATGTTGGACAGACTGGTCTCCAACTCCCAACTTCAGGTGATCTGCCCACCTCAGCCTCCCAAAGTGCTGGAATTACAGGCGTGAGCCACCGTGCCCGGCCTTAAAAATATTTTTAAATCCAGTCATGAAATGTCCAGACAGCAACTTGAATTGAGGATTACCTCAATTGTACAACCAGATATAAGATATTCACATTTAAACCACTTTCTAAGTATGATTCACAGCTAAACAGTGAGAAAAAACATCTAGCTTTCTGACTGAATAGTGTAGACAGATCACCTGGATCTCTGCCTCCCTCCTAAACCCCACTGAAATGATGAAATAGTATTATCATACTGGGCTAGAAATCTAGAAAGAGTGGCATCAGAAATCAAGAAACTTGCAGGGTTTCCAGGAAGTCAGGAAGCAGATCAGACTGAGAAAGAAAATACAAAGGAAAAAAGAGCCCATATCACCATCAGTAAGTAGAAAATTGCAGAAGGTTGGCAGGGCGCGGTGGCTCACGCCTGTAATCCCAGCACTTTGGGAGGCCGAGACGGGCGGATCACAAAGTCAGGAGATCGAGACCATCCTGGCTAACACGGTGAAACCCCGTCTCTACTAAAAACACAAAAAAATTAGCTAGGTGTGGTGGCAGGTGCCTGTGGTCCCAGCTACTCAGGAGGCTGAGGCAGGAGAATGGCGTGAACCTGGGAGGTGGGGCTTGCAGTGAGCTGAGATCGTGCTACTGCACTCCAGCCTGGGCGACAGAGTGAGACTCCGTCTCAAAAAAAAAAGAAAAAAAAAAGAAAATTCCAGAAGATCTAACCTCCAATTAATAAATGCAAAGAATAGAATCGAGTAACGGACAATCATGGAGTGATTTGGTCAAAAAACACTGTCTTAGTGAGACAATTAGAACTTGAAAAGTTAAGAGAAAAGTTAAGAGCTGGAAATAAAGGAGTACTCCAAAACCAACGGGGAAAGGGGCAGGGAAGAAGAAAATACGTTCAAATGGTTTGTCGTGATCAATGGAAAATCTTTCTTGCTTTGTGAGTTTGAGGGTGCCCCGGCCTGCTCTTGGCTCACACATCCTTAAGAAACCCTGCCGACCCACTCCACGCCCTCCACAAAATGCAGTCAGCCTCCCTAGTGGAGCGAGTAAGTTGTTAACCCAGCAGAGCACCCAGCAGGAGAAAAATGCCAATACCAGTTTTCTCCACTAGCAGTAACAGTCACTCACTCATAAATACAAATAAGCAAAGACCAGCGGACACCAAAGAAAAACAAGCAGTGCAGAAGATAAAGACCAAGGTACATGAAAAGGACTGATCTTTGAGAAAACACATATAGCCAGCCAATCCTCATTATTTAGAGATTCTGCATTTGTAAACTGGCCTAAAATTTATTTGTAACCATAAAAACCAATTCTCTCAGGCTTTTTTTATTATTTTTTTTTTCTCTTTGTTGAGACAGAGTCACACTCTGTTGCCCAGGCTGGAGTACAGTGGCACGATCTCATTGCAACCTTCACCTCCAGGGTTCAAGCAATTCTCCTGCCTCAGCCTCCTGAGTAGCTGGGATTACTGGCGCACACCACTACGCCCAGCTAATTTTTGAATTTTTAGTAGAAACAGTGTTTTGCCATGTTGGCCAGGCTGGTCTCAAACTCCTGACTTGAAGTGATCCGCCCACCTCGGCCTCCCAAAGTGCTAGGCTTACAGGCATGAGCCACCGTGCCCGGCCCAGGCTTTCATGGTCATTGATTGGCAGGTACAAAGCAGCTCTGCAAAAAAATCCAGTTGCCTGATGCACAGTTTCCCAGCAGAGATGCCTTCTTCCTTTGGCTCTCACTGGTAAACGAATGTCCTTTTCACAGTCTAGTCAGTTCACCTCACGTTTTCACATTTTGTGCTATTTAAAAGTGATTTCACAGTTTAAAATGCCATGGATGCTGCTGAAGCGCTGTCTAGTGTTCCTAAACATAGGAAGGCCGGGATGTGCTTTATGGAGAAAATATGTATATTCAAAATGCCTTGTTCAGGCCTGAGTAGTTTGTGTTGTTGGCTGTGAGTTCGATGTTAATGAATCAACAACATATAAGTTACCTTTAAAAAGAAAGACAGACAAAAAGGTTATATACGGATCAGTTGACAGAAATGTAGTGAGAGACTTGTGGAAAGCCTGTATTTCCCCCGGGAGCAATTCAGTATCCAGTATTAGCTAATTCAGTGTTCATGGCAACTTTATAGAACATAGCCAGGGCAAATGATAATTGACTGTAATTCAGCGAACAAATGCAAATTTTAAAAAATCCTAACTAGGAACCACAGGGAAATAGTGTAATCCATGTAACAAAAGCTGACTGGTATAAAAAAGAAGTAATCAGAGAAAAAGAAAGTCTGAACAATTAAAAATGATTGCCATTCACACAAAAATTCAGTGATGGGATAAAATGTATACCTGGAGAACAAAGTGGAGATCTGAGAGATGGAGTACTAAATCTCCGAACAATTTTTTTTAAATGGAGAGTAAATCCTGGAACAATCAAATAGGAGTGCCAGAAAGACAGAACAGAGACAAGAGAACAAAAAGAAATTATTAAAGGATCATAAGATACCCCCAATTTGAGACAAAACATTCATTTTTAAAGGGACCACTGAGTGTCAAGTAGGATTGGCTAAGTGCAGTGGCTCATGCCTGTAATCTCAGCACTTTGGGAGGCCAGGCCAAGAAGACTGCTTGAATGAAAAAAAAAAAAAAATCTAAAGACAACATGTGACAGAAAATTTGTGACAGCTAAGTATAAACCAGAAGTAAAAGAAATCAACAAAGAAAACAGAGCACTCATCATAAGGTAATACCGGCTTATTCTACAGGAACAACAAAGCTTTCATGAAACAGATATTGGCATCTCAAATGAATACTTACATAATCTAGATTGTAAAGCTGGCTGCTACTTAATTTTTAGAATCAATTTGTGGTCAAAAGACAAAATACTTATACATATGTATTAAATATTTACAGAATGTAAATATTACAAATCTTGCCAGTATACAAGCAATACAAGAATTAGGAAATGGACTGGGTGGCTCACGCCTGTAATCCCAGCACTTTGGGAAGCCGAGGCAGGCCGATCACAAGGTCAGGAGATCAAGACCATCCTGGATAATACGGTGAAACCCTCTCTCTACTAAAAATGCAAAAAGTTAGCTGGGCATGGTGGCAGGTGCCTGTAATCCCAGCTACTCAGGAGGCTGAGGCAGGGGAATCACTTGAACCCGGGAGGCGGAGGTTGCAGTGAGCCAAGATCACGCCATTGCACTCCAGCCTGGGTGACAGAGCGATACTCCGCCTCAAAAAAAAAAAAAAAGAATGAGGAAATGGAAGGGGCAATATGAGGGGGAAGCAAAATAAACTAATTTCCTCTTTTTTTAAGAGAGTGGAAGCTAGGCACAGTGGCTCACGCTTGTAATCCCAGCACTTTGGGAGGCCAAGGTGGGCAGATCACCTGAGGTCAGGAGTTCAAGACCTGCCTGACTAACATGGAGAAACCCCGTCTCTACCAAAAATATAAAAAAAAACTAGCCGGGTGTGGTGGCGGGCGCCTGTAATCCCAGCTACTTGGAAGGCTGACACAGAAGACTCGCTTATACCCAGAATGTGGAGGTTGCAGTGAGTAGAGATCATGCCACTGCACTCCAGCCTGGGCAACAAGGCAAGACTCCGTCTCAAGAAACAAAAAAAAAAAGAGGGGAGTAAATAGTCTAAAAATTGATAAATATGTATAGAGATATATATTATCTGAAATTATAATAATTACCAACATAACTCAACTATCAACATCACCACAAGTAAGATATCTATCAAGTCATACCTTGGGATGTGGAAAGTTGTATAAATGTGCTCTATTCATCTTTCCTATCAGTTTGGATATTGTTTAATGATAACATAGCAAGAACATGTGGAAAATAGCAGAATAAAATTAAAAGAAAAAAAAGATAACATAGCAAGAACCAGAGGTATAAGTAAATCCTTTAAAATATACTAGTGACTACCAGAATTAAAGTCTGAAAACAGAACTAATAACAGCATTTGTTTTTAGGAGGTAAAAGAACTTTACCTTTCTTTCTGTATTCTCATAGATTATTTCAATTCTTTTCTTTACCAAGTGATTCTTATAATTGTTTAAAATAGTTTAATAAAAGCAACTATGGTAATATACATGCAATCATGCTCTATATGGCAGTTAAAAAGAAATGAGGTAGAACTAAATATATTAATATATGGAAAAATGCCCACAATGTATCTTTAAGTGAAAAAAGCTACTTGCAAGGAAGGAAAATGTAAGCATTTCTGGCTGGGTGCAGTGGCTCATGCCTGTAATCCCAGCACTCTTGGAGGCTGAGGTAGGCAGATCACCTGAGGTGACCAGTCCGGCCAACATGGTGAAACATGGTCTCTACTAAAAATGCAAAATTAGGCGGATGTGGTGGCGCATGCCTGTAATTCTAGATACTTGGGAGGCTAAGGCAGGAGAATTGCTTGAACTTAGGAGGTGGAGGCTGCAGTGAGCCAAGACAGCGCCACTGCACTCCAGCCTGGGCAACTGAGCAACACTGTCTCAATCAACCAATCAAATGTATGGGTTTCAATGTCTGTGTGTTTTGTGTCTACCTGTACTAGTAAACATCTGGGCGTGTTTGCATATATGTGTGTTTATGACTTCATTAGTTATTTGTATATGCATAGAAAACATCCAAAAGGTTCACATGAACATATTGACAATGCTGGTTCCCTCTGTTGAGTGAAAACAGGGACAAGTGACATGCCTGGGTGAAAAACGGAGAAGATATAATCTATATATCTTGAGAAAAAGCACTTTTGAGAGAATAAATTATCAAATTGTTACCTTAAAAATTACAAGTTTATGGGCTGGGCATGGTGGCTCACGCCTATAATCCCAGCACTTTGGGAGGCCAAGGAGGGCAGATCACAAGGTCAGGAGATCGAGACCATCCTGGCTAACAGGGTGAAACCCTGTCTCTACTAAAAATACAAAAAATTAGCCGGGCGTGGTGGCGGCGCCTGTAGTCCCAGCTGCTCGGGAGGCTGAGGCAGGAGAACGGCAAGAACGCGGGAAGTGGAGCTTGCAGTGAGCCGAGACTGCGCCACTGCACTCCAGCCTGGGGGACAGAGGGAGAAGCTGTCTCACAAAAAAAAAAAAAAATTACTAGTTTATTTTACTAGGATGTTATCAGAGGTTTAACATGTAAACTTACCTTGAAGGGTTCCAAGAAATACAACTACAGCTTAGCTTACATGAGATCTCATGCTGCAAAGACCACTGGCTGAGATTCATAACATCGGGTGCCTCATATATTCTTACTATACCATCTGCCGAACAGGTTGCTAACATAAGACCCATGTGCTTGGGAGCAAACTTCACATCAGTAACAGATGTTCTGCTATCCACCAGAGTTGTCCTTTTAACCTAAAAAAAAAAAAAAATTAACAATTTAAATTCTATACAAAAAGCAAGCATGGTAGAGTGGGAAAGACACACAGACTCTGGATTCACACGGAAACTCCTCTGTCATTCACTAGGTACACAAGCTTGGATATGTGTCTGGGCCACAATTTCCTACAAGTACATGGCAAAATACCAAATACATGGCTGGGAATCACTAACAAATTAGCTAGCTATAATTAATTACTCCCTTTAATGAAAAAAAAAAGTCTACCTCCAAAAGCCTACCTTTATTATATAAGTAATCTCTCTTAAGCAGACTGGTCACAAAAAACAGAAAATGTTAGAATTTGCAGACAAGTAGTTTTGTCATACAAAGCATGCTGCAGGCATTAGATCCTTTAACAGCAAATGAGTTGAGCATGATGGCTCACACCTGTAATCCCAAAACTTTGGGAAACCGAGGCAGGCAGATTGCTTAAGCTCAGGAGTTCAAGACCAGCCTGGGCAACATGGCAAGACACCATCTCTACTAAAAATTTAAAAAAAAAAAAAAATAGCCAGGTGTGGTGGTGCACGCCTGTGGCCCCAACTATTTGGGAGGCTGAGGTGGGTGGACTGCTTGAGCCAGTGGGGCAGAAGGTGCAATGAGCCAAGATCGCACCACTGTACTCCAGCCTGGGTGACAGAGCAAGACTCTGTCTAAACAAACAAACAAAAAAATAAAAACACTAAGGAAGGCATGCAATTTCTTCTCTCAAGAGTAATTTTCTGTTAATCCCAGTTGGACCACTATTATTCTTTCTTTTTTCTTTTTTCTTAAGGACAGGGTCTTGCTCTGTCACCCAGGCTGGAATACAGCACCATGATCACGGCTCAAGTGATCCTTTTGCCTCAGCCTTCCCAGTAGCTGGGATGACAGGCACCTGCCACCACGCCCAGCTAGTTTTTCTTTTTTTTTTAGAGATGGGGGTCTCACTATGTTGCACAGATGGGTCTCCAACTCCTGGCCTCAAGCGATCCTCCCACCTCAGCCTCCCAAGTTGCTAGGATTACAGGTGTGAGCCACTGCATGCAGCTACCATGCACTTTTAAGTGAAGGCATTTAACAGAGACCAAAAGAATGGTAGAAAGCAAGCTCTGTGATCACTGTAAAATTCCAACATCACATTTAAAAGTTACCTTCTGGCACACAGATAAGATGAAACCTTACTACAAACATCAATAAGCCCAGGTGCGGTGGCTCACGCCTGTAATCCCAGCACTTTGGGAGGCTAAGGTGGGTGATCACTTGAGGTCAGGAGCTCAAGACCTACCTGGCCAACATGGTGAAACCCCATCTCTACTAAAAATATACAAATTAGCCAGACGTGGTGGCAGGCGCCTGCAATCCCAGCTACTAGGGAGGCTAAGGCAGTAGAATAGCTTGAATGTGGTAGTCAGAGGCTGCAGTGAGCCGAGATCACGCCACTCACCAGCCTGGGTGACAGAGCGAGACTCTGACTCAAAAAAAAAAGTCAATAAAGTTTAGAAATTACTGTCTATGGTTACCAAAATGCTTCTTAAAGAGTCTCAATATTGGCCAGGCGCGGTGGCTCACGCCTGTAATCCCAGCACTTTGGGAGGCCGAGAGAGGCGGATCACGAGGTCAGGAGATCGAGACCATCCTCGCCAACACTGTGAAACCCCGTCTCTACTAAAAATACAAAAAAATTAGCCGGGCGAGGTGGCGGGCGCCCGTGGTCCCAGCTACTCGGGAGGCTGAGGCAGGAGAATGGCCTGAACCCAGGGGGTGGAGCTTGCAGTGAGCAGAGATCGCACCACTGCACTCCAGCCTGGGCAACAGAGGGAGACTCCGTCTCAAAAAACAAGAGTCTCAATATTAAAAGGATGGTATTACATAAACTTCAAAGATAATACCTTAGCAAACTTTTGTCTACAGACACCACTGAATAATATAAACACAGATGTGGAGAAAATCAGTGCATTTGTTACAGTAGGTAGTCAGACACGAGCAGGGCAGCAGAGGACCCCACCCCACCAGGAACATCAAGCAACCATCAGGTGACGGGCAGGCAGTTGTTAAACTTTCTCTCTGAACTAATCACTGGCTGCAGCCAGCGCCCGCGAAAGGCAGTCTCCCCACAGACACACACACCGAAAACGCGATCAGCAGCGCCTGGCAAGACCTCAGGAGGGGGACGAGCGGGCTCGCGCATGTGCACTACGAGGCAAAATGGCGGCACTCGGCTGCTCTATGACCTTCTAGGAACATTCTGTTAAGGGAAGACCGCCTCAAGCGAGCATCTGCACAACTTCAGTAAACACACTGCACACGCAGCCCCCCCAAGCACGAGTGGGCCACTGCACACGCGGACTGCCCACCCCAAGGGAGGAATCAGAGAAGAGACGCAACCCCCGGGAAGCACGCCGACGTCTAACAACCCAAGTCAAAGGTCTGTTTTAACCTGATTGTCTCTCTTAGCTGAGAGAGCCGGACAGACTCCATTTTAGTGCCTTCACTTGCAGCTCACCTGACCTCCCCCCTTAAAGGCGTAACCAGTGCAAGCTGACGTCCAGGAATGCACTTGCTGATAAGATACTGAGGCAAGCTGAATCAGCAGCTCCTGGGGATGTGCTTGGTGGATGGTACCTAAAGCCCCTGCATGTATCTCTCTGTGATAGTTTGAGTCCCTGCGCCTGGAACTGTTTATTTTTCTGTAACTGCTTCTGCAACCAATTAATTTTTTAACTTTTCGCCTGTTCTGCTTCTGTAAAAAATGCTTCAGCTAAACTCCCCCTCCCCTATTTAGACCATGGTATAAAAAGAAATCTAGCCCCTTCTTCGGGGCCGAGAGAATTTTGAGTGCCAGCCGTCTCGGTCACCAGCAATAAAAGGACTCCTGAATTAGTCTCACAGTGTGACGTTTGTCGACAACTCGCTCAGTTACAACAGGTCAAACCTCGCATTGACTCTCTCAAGTCACCCACTTGGTCCTCTTCCAAGTGTATTTTATTTCCTTTCATTTCTGCTGTAAAAATTTTTAACAAACTTCCACTCTGGCTCTAAAACTTACCTTAGTCTCTTACTCTGCCTTATGCCCCTAGGTGGAATTCTTTCTTCTGAGGAGGCAAGAAATAAGGTTGCTGCACACAAATGGATTCGCCACTGCTAATATATTAATGAAAGGTGACTAAACTAAATACAAATAAGTATCTTGAAGTTCGAAGAAAAGTCCTTATGCCACCACTCCCAAGTCCAACCTATAGTATACTGAACTGATACACCTCCGACTTAACGCCAAAAAAATCCTTTATAAGTCTATATATTTCTATTATCTCCTCCCCATAAGCAGCTGTTTGGCTTAGGGAAGCCCTAGTGCAAAGGCAATCAGACATACTCCTCCCCCTAGAAGAGCTGTAAAAGAGCCTGAATAGCCACACAAGCTACAAAGTTACCGGAATTAAAACAGTGTGCTATTAGGACAAGGAGACATACAGACCAGTGGTCCACAAGAGAGCCCAGAAAGCAATCCTCCATATATATAGCCAATTAATTTTCAACAAAGGTGTCAAGACCATTCAACAGGGGAAAGAACGGTCTTTTCAATAAATGGTGCTGAGAAAACTCGATTTCAGCACCCTAGCATTTTTTTAATGACTGAAATAAATAATTTTTTTTTTTTTTTTTTTTTTTTTTTTTTTTTT
>NW_016806694.1:892108-895898 GCF_001698545.2 Rhinopithecus bieti
CTAGTTTTTTTTGTATTTTTAAGTAGAGACGGGGTTTCACCGTGTTAGCCAGGATGGTCTCGATCTCCTGACCTCGTGATCCACCCGTCTCGGCCTCCCAAAGTGCTGGGATTACAGGCTTGAGCCACCGCGCCCGGCCTGAAATAAATAATTTTTATCAGGCCATTGCTTGCTTGCACGTGTTAATCACTCACTTTTTGCTAAATATTCCTTGGTGCAAACGATATAATGGTAAACTGTTGATGTACTGCTTTTCTTTGTCAAGCAGGAAGAGATAACTTCAGGGTCACGTAAAGAAAAATGTTGCCAGAAGAAATGCATGGCTTTAGGGACACTGTTACCAGCTGCTAACAACCAGATGTCTGGTTGCTCAAGGCGTTACCTGAGACTTAAAAAACACAGACTTTTCCACTAGATTCTGTGGAACTCCCCCTCCCTGACTCTAGTCACATTAAAAACTACCCACTGCTTCCTTTTCTTTAGATGGATTTAAGAGATCTTGCCCTCCCACCTTCTTGCTTTAGCCAAATCGAATAAACCTTTCTCTATCTCCAAGTACCGGTGACTCAGTATTTGGTCTCAGCTCCGCACTGGGGACACAAGCCTGAATTGAGGATTCTATAACAATCTTAGAAGAAAACACTGGGGAAAGTCTTCCTGACACTGGATTTGGCAATGCTTTCCTGGATATAACACCAAAAGCATGGGAAACACAAGAAAAAAATAGATAAACTAGACTTCAAAATTTTTAAATTTTGTGCATCAAAGAAAATCATCAAGAGTGAAAAAGGCAACCCACAGAATGGGAGAAAGTGTTTGTAAATCATTTACAGATTGTGCATATGAAACTCAAAAATCTGAAATCTGAAATGCTCCAAAATGCAGAACGTTTTGAGCACTGGCATGATGCTCAAAAAAAATGCTCATTGAAGCATTCTGAATTTCAAAGTTTTGGATTTAGAATGCTTAACTGGGGTCGGGCATGGTGGCTCACACCTGTAATCCCAGCACTCTGGAGGGGCCAAGGTGGAGGATCGCTTGAACCCAGGAATTCAAGACCAGCCTGGGCAACTCTATTAAGTAAATAAATAAGTAGGCAAATGATTAACTGGTAAGTATAAATGCAAATATTCCAAAATCTGAAATCCAAAACATTTCTGAATCCTACATTATGGATAAGGAATACTCAACCTACACCAGATAAGGGATTAATATCTAGAACATATAAAGAACTCCTACAACAACAGAAAACCCAATTTTAAAAAATGGGCAAAGGATATGAATAGTATTTTTCCAAGGAAGACATACAGTTGGTCAATGAGCACATGAAAATATGGTCAACATCAGTAATTCTTGGAGAAATGCAAATCAGAACCACAATGGAGATATCACTTCACAACACGGTCACTAGGATGGCTACAATAAAAAGCACAATAACAAGTGCTAATGAAGATCTGGAAAAACTGGAACCCTTGAGCATTGCTGGTAGGAATGTAAAATGATGTAGCTGCTGTGGAAAAGTCGGACAGTTCCTAAAAACGTGAAACACAGAACTACCATATGAGCCAGCAATTGTACTCCTAGGTGTATATCCAAAATAATTGAAAGCACGGTCTCAAACATTCATCTGTACAACAATGCTCACAGTATTCACGATAGCCATGAAGTGGAAACCACCCAAGGGTCTGTCTACACATGAACGGATAAACAAAATGTGGTATGCACACACAATGGAATATTACCCAGCCATAAAAAGGAATAAAGTTAACATATGCTACAATATGGACAGACCTTGAAAACATTTTACTTAGTGAAACAAGCCAGTCACAAATGGACAAATACTGTGATTCCACTTATATGCAGTACCTAGTCAAATTGATAGACAGACAGTTGAATGGGGGTAGAGGGAGGAGGAAGGGGGAGGCATTCTTTAACAATACGGAGTTTATGTTGGCAATGATGAACAATTTTGGGTATAGACAACTGATGGGTACACAGCACTGTGAACATAATTAATTCTACTGAATTATACCACTTACAAATAGTTAAAATGGACCGGGCACCATGGCTCACGCCTGTAATCCCAGCACTTCGGGAGGCCAAGGCGGGCGGATCATTTGAGGTCAGGAGTTCGTGACCAGCCTGACCAACATGGTGAAACCCTGTCTCTTCTAAAAACACAAAAAAATTAGCCGGGCATGTTGGCACATGCCTGTAGTCCCAGCTACTCAGGAGACTGAGGCAGGAGAATTGCTTGAACCCCAGAGGCGGAGAATGCAGTGAGCCGGGATCCCACCATTGTACTCCAGCCTGAGCAACAGCGCAACACTCTGTGTGGGGGAAAAAAAAAATAGCTAAACTGAGGCATATTACATTATACATATTTTACCACAATAAAAAACTGCATCATGGCCCACATAGTGGCTCACGCCTATAATCACAGCACTTTGGGAGGCCTAGGTGGAAGGACTGCTTGAGTCCAGGAGTTCAAGACCAGCCTGGGCAACATGGTGAAACCCCATCTCTACAAAATAAAAAAATTAGCCTGTGGCGCACGCCTGTGGTCCCAGCTACCTGGGGGGCTAAGGTGGGAGGATCGCTTAGGCCCAGGAGGTTGAGACGGCAATGAGCTGCGACTGGTCTAATGTAGTATCATGCACTAGGGAGGGTAGGTGAGGGGTAATAGCAGGACACTCCCACTACATACTTCCTTTTGTTTCTTTTGAAAGTTATACCATGTGCATGATTATCTATTACAAAAAACAAATCATAAAAGGGGGGGAAAAACCTGCAGATGATAATACCTTCATATGAAAATGCTAGAGAGTCTTACATATAATCTAATTCAATGTTTCCACTTTATAGATGAGGAACTTCAACAGCACACAGATTATATTATGTTCTTGCCCAAAATCAAACATCCAGTCAGGCAAAGACGGCGATAAAAACAGAGGCAGATAAGGGAGAGAGTTTTTTTTTTTGAGATGAAGTCTCGCTGTTGTCCCCCGGGCTGGAGTGCAATGAAGCGATCTTGGCTCACTGCAACCTCTGTCTCCCAGGTTCAAATGATTCTCCTGCCTCGGCCCCGAGAGTAGCTGGGACTATAGGTACCTGCTACCATGCCTGGCTAATTTTTGTAATTTTTGTATTTCTAGTAGAGAAGGGTTTCACCATGTTGGTCAGGCTGGTCTCAAACTCCTGAGCTCAGGTGATCCACCTGCCTTGGCCTCCCGAAGTGCTGAGATTACAGGCATGAGGAGAGTATATTTTCTTTTTTTTTTTTTTTGAGACGGAGTTTTACTCTTATTGCCCAGGCTGGAGTACAACGGCACGATCTCAGCTCACGGCAACCTCTGCCCCCTGGGTTCAAGCGATTCTCCTGCCTCAGCCTCCTGCGTAGCTGGAATTACAGGCATGAGCCATCATGCCCAGCTAAGTTTTGTATTTTTAGTAGAGACGGGGTTTCTCCATGTTGGTCAGGCTGGTCGCAAACTCCTGACCTCAGGTGATCCGCCCACCACGGCCTCCTAAAGTGCTGGGATTATAGGCGTGAGCCACTGCACCCGGCCGAGGAGAGTATATTTTCTAAGAAAACAAAAGTAAACACAAAACAGAAGAAACAATTTTTAAAGAATTTTATTAACCCTTGACCGGGTGCAGTGGCTCACACCTGTAATCCCAGCACTTTGGGAGGCCGAGGAGGGCAGATCATGAGATCAGGAGATCAAGACCATCCTGGCTAACACGGTGAAACCCCGTCTCTACTAAAAATACAAAAAATAGCCGGGCG
>NW_016806694.1:899079-907181 GCF_001698545.2 Rhinopithecus bieti
AGACGGGTGGATCACGAGGTCAGGAGATCGAGACCATCCTGGCTAATACGGTGAAACCCTGTCTCTACTTAAAAATACAAAAAACTAGCCGGGCGACAAGGCGGGCGCCTGTAGTCCCAGCTACTCGGGAGGCTGAGACAGGAGAATGGCGTAAACCCGGGAGGCAGAGCTTGCAGTGAGCTGAGATCCGGCCACTGCACTCCAGTCTGGGTGGCAGAGCAAGACTCTGTCTCAAAAAAAAAAAATACAAAAAATTAGCCGGGCATGGTGGTGGGCACCTGTAGTCCCAGCTACTCGAGAGGCTGAGGCAGGAGAATGGCGTGAACCCGAGAGTCAGAGCTTGCGATGAGCCGAGACCGCACCACTGCACTCCAGCCTGCGCGACAGAATGAGACTCCGTCTCAAAAAAAAAAAAGAATTGAATTAACCCTTAAGAGTTTAAGGTTAAAAAACAAAAAGAATTTTAGAGTTAGGCACAGTGGCTCACGCCTATAATCTCGGCAACTCAGGAAGCTGAGGTGGGGCCAGGAGTTTGAGGCTGCAGTGAACCAGAATACTTAAAAATCATATACGACCATCATAAAATACACTAATAGGTAAAATCAAATATAATGCAGATATTCTGGATTCATCATAAAAGTTATAAGCAATGCAATGATGCTCCTAAGTATTGCTACAGACCCAAGTTAAAATGAAATAAACAAGAAAGAAAAAAACATGGAAGAAAGAACTTTAGAACTGGTAAAAATAGAGGGAGTGGTGATATTTTACCAATTATCTGAGGTAGCCTTGGGACTAACGTTCCTTGGCTGCTCACGTCTTCCCAGTCCCCAGAATACTAACAAATGTCTCACCCAGTGGCTCTGTCCTCGCAGTTTATCATTTGATTCTCCTACTATTTCCTCCCACACAGCAGCTGTTCGGTCAAAAGAACAGGAAGCCAAAACCTGTCCAAATTCAGGATGGGCCCATGTCACACGCCATACAGATCCACTATGTGTCTGGGGAATCCAAAAGAAAAAGAACAGAACAGATATTCATTATTCCAGGGCTCCTTTTTTCCTAAAAACTTACTCATATTTCATAAATACTGGTTTTATGTGAGGAAACAGAATATAGTTTTACTTCTATAAGAGGAGAAAACTGATCAACATAACATGTAAATAAAAAGTTAAATCCGGAATGTTTTAACCTTTAGAAGACATTCTATATTTAGGATTATAGCGCTTCTGGAGTTCAGTTCTTTTGACATTTTACTAATAAAACAAAAATCTAGCCAGATAAAGTTTACTACTTCCAGTGCTGATAGGTGGAGAGTTGCTTCAGAGTTTAGCGTAACCAACCTTTGTAAAACAAAGATTCTACAAGTCCACCATTTTACTTGTAAATTCTTTCTACAGAAAATACCCATCTAATAAAATAAATAACATTAGATTTATTTGCTCCAAAATCCACAGAGACGGAAAGTAGATGAGTGGTTACCAGGGGCTGGGAGCAGAGTGAACATGAAGTGATGGCTAAATGAGTGCTGCGTTTCCTTTAGAGGTGGCAAACAATGTTCTGAAATTAGAAGTGGTGGTGAATTTAATGAATATACTTAAAATCACTAAATTGTACACTTTAAATGGGTGCACATTATGATATGTAAATTATAGCTCAATGAAAAAAATATTTTTTAAAAAAATTTGCTTCAACCAGGCATCGTGGCTCATGCCTGTATTCCCAGCACTTTGAGGGGCTGAGGTGGGCAGACTGCTTGATCCCAGGGGTTCGAGACCAGTCTGGGCAATATGGCAAAACCCCATCTCTACAGAAAATTAGTCAGGCGTGGTGGTGTGCAGCACTTGTGGTCCCAGCTGCTTGGGAGGCTGAGGTGGGAGGATCACTTCAGCCTGGAAGGTTGAGGCTGCAGTGAGCCAAGATTGCACCACTGCACTCCAGCCTGGGTGACAGAGCAAGACCTTATCTCCAAAAAAAAAAAAAATTTGCTTCAGAAGTCTAATAATATATAGAAATTGTAGCCATAAAATGCTTAAATGATTTTAACTGACAATATAGTCTATTGATAATAGACTACTGTATGAAGAGTAGATATGGGGAAGCCCAAATCCTTACACCCCTCATGTTGGCCAAGGGGTGGGAGTGGAGGGGATTAGAGAAGGGATATAAAGATCTTAAAGAATGTCACCATCAAAAGAATTCTCAGGTGCTTCTCAGGGAAAATACTGTATAATAACAAACAACATGCAGAAAATGTGTTTCACTCTATAGCTAACATTTTTTACATTCAACAACATAAAAATAGTTTAACCAATAACTTCAACATGGCAATGTCACCAATTAAAGGTACATTTTGCACCCTTATTTCTTAACCTTGTTTTGTCCAGTGTTTTCTGTACCATCTTTAATTCTTACTTATACAGGGCTATAAAGTTAAAAATGCACATTAAGACAGGTAAGTTTTATTAGATTTACAGTAAAATGCAATCTAAAGAATAAGGTTTGCACAAAGATGCTCATGACAATAAAATGGAAACTTAAATATCCATTAGTTAAGTAAAATGGTATTTTTATTGGCTGTTAATAAAAAGCCTTTAGATATAGAAAAGTACATATGAAATATGTTAGGCTTACAAGCAGGAGATAGAGGTTTCCTTTTGGAATGATAAAAATATTTTAGAACTAGAAAGAGGTGATAGCTGCACAACACTGTAAATTAAATAAAAGCCAATTAATTGTTTACTTTAAAAGTATTAATTTTATGATATGTGAATCTCACCTCAAAGGAGGGAGGGAGCTTGGATAGAACTTTCACAAAAGAAGATACATGAATGGCAAATAAGCATATGAAAAAATAATCAACATGAGGTATTAAGGAAATACAAATAAAATGCAATGATTTTGTGCTCACTTCTCAACAACTAAAATGTCTATAATAAAAAAGACAGGTATCATCAAGTGCAGGTGAGGATGTAGAGAAACTGGAACCTCACACACGGCTGGTGGACACAGTCACTTTGGAAGAGTTTGGCAGTTCCTTAGAAAGCTAAGTATATATAACCCATCAATTCCACTCCTAGGCATCTATCCAAAAGAAATGAAAATATATGTCCACAGACTTACATGGCACGTTCTTAATATTACTCGTAATAGCCAAAAACTAGAAACAACTCAAATGTCCATCAACTGGTGAACAGACAGACAAAACATGGCAATATATATACAACTGACTACTCAGTATCAAAGGAACAAACTGACACATGACACAATATGGATGAACCTCAAAACATGCAAAAGGAAAGTGACTAGACACAAAGGACTATGTATTTCAAAATTCCATTTCCATGACATTTCTAGAAAGGATAAACCAGGCCGGGCGTGGTGGCTCACACCTGTAATCCCAGCACTTTGGGAGGCCAAGGCGGGCAGATCACTTGAGGTCAGGAATTCGAGACCAGCCTGGTCAACATGGTGAAACCCTGTCTCCACTAAAAATACAAAAATTAGCCAAGCGTGGTGGCAGGTGCCTGTATTCCCAGCTATTCAGGAGGCTGAGGCAGGAGAATTGCTTGAACCCAGGAGGCCGAGGTTGCAGCGAGCCGAGATCACATCACTGCACTTCAACCTGGGCGACAGAGCAGGACTCCAGCTCAAGAAAAGGGCAGAGGAGGGTAGGGGAGAGGAACCCATGGAGACAGAAAATGGATCAGTGGTTGCCTGGGGCTTGGAGTGGGAATAGGCCACAAGCAAACCTCTGAGTTTGAGAGAAATGTTCTAAAACCGGATCACAGTGATGACTGCACAACTCTGTAAGTTGACTAAAACTCACTGAACTGTACATTTAAAATGGATGACTTTTAAGGTATGAAAATTTCTACTTGGATGGGCACGGTAGCTCACGCCTATAATCTCAGCACTTTGGGAGGCCAAGGGCGGATAACCTGAGGTCAGGAGCTTGAGACCAGCCTGGCCAACATGGCAAAACCCCATCTCTACTAAAAACACAAAAATTAGCCGGGCATCGTGGTGCGCGCCTATAGTCCCAGCTACTCAGGAGGCTGAGGCAGGAGAATCACTTGAACCCAACAGGCAGAGGTTGCAGTGAGCCAAGATAACACCACTGCACTCCTACCTGGGCAACAGAGCAAGACTTTGTTGCCCCCCAAAAAAGAAGAAAATTTCTACTTGAGTAAAGGTTTTTTTTTTTAAAGAGTAAAACTATGCTAAGTAACATTTACACTATTTTTTTTTTTTTTTTTTTTTTTCATGATGACGAGTCTCGCATCTGTCGGCCCAGGCTGAGTGCAGTGGCGATCTCAGCTCACTGCCAAGCTCCGCCCCTCCCGGGTTTACGCCCATTCTCCGTCTCAGCCCTCCTTTGAGCTGCCTGCGGACTACAGGCGGCCCAGGCCCACCTACCTGCTAGATTTTTGTTTATTTTTAGTAGTTGGAGACGGGTTTCACCGTGGTCAGCCAGGTATGTCTCGATCTCCTTGACTCGTGATCCACCCGTTCTCGGCCTCCCAAAGTGCTGCGTGATTACAGGCTTGAGCCACCGCGCCCGGCCAGTTACATTACAACTATTAAAATACGTAAAAGAAAAAGGAATATTCTGAATTACTAAGATAATTATGTTAGAATGCTACATAATTACAGATTTTCTTACTCTCAAATTCTGAGAAACACACTTGTTACTTTAATAGTGAAAAACAGTAAAATGTCTCTCCAGGAAAAGAACTACTATATTAATTTTATCATCTTCTCAAAACAATTCATTGATAACTATGAAATAAACAGTAAATATTTCTGTATTTTAATAACTGTAAAATAAACACTCACCTTCCAGCTAGCAGTACAATGCCAATCACCACTTTCACTTTTATCCCAGACCTACAAGAAAATAAAAGGCAGATATTTTATACAAAAATTCCTACAAACTGATACAAAAACTATAAGACTGAATCAGTGTACAAGCAAAGGGATGAACATATAATTCACAAAAGAATACAACCAGCAAGTAAACATTCATTCATTCAATTAAATATTTATTGGGAGGCCGGGTGCGATGGCTCACGGCTGTAATCCCAGCACTTTGGGAGGCCAAGGCAAACGAAGTCAGGAGTCTGAGACCAGCCTAGACAACGTGGTGAAACCCTGTCTCTACTACAAATACAAAAATTAGCCAGGCGTGGTGCCCCATGCCTGTAATCCCAGCTACTGGAGAGACTGAGGCAAGATAATCGCTTGAACCCCGGAGGCGGAGGTTGCAGTGAGCTGAGATCACGCCACCGCACTCCAGCCTGGGCAACAGAGCAAGACTCCCATCTCAAAAAATATATATATATTGAGAACCTTGAATGTGTCAAGCACTGGGCCAAGCACTGAGGGATTCAGGAAGCTGAGCTCTAAATAACAGAGACAATTAGTTACAGTCAAATCTCCTGATTCAAGGTAGTTATTTTCTACAGCGTCGCCTCCACCACAGAAACATTGCTGCCAGGGGAAATACTAGGTTAGGTTCCTGTGAGTCTCTGGTCTACATTTTTGTCAACCAGTCAGTACATGACCTTGTTTAATGTGTGTTTCTGTTTAAAGAGAACTTATTTAATACATATTGTTTATTCATCAATATTGAACTCACTCAACAGCACTGTAACTCATGTCTGAAGGAAGCTTCTCTAACGCACGTACTATCTCTTTAACGCACATCACCGCCTCCTGTGTTTAGAAACTAGACAGCACTTCAGCACTACGCTTGGAGGCCATTTTAAACAGCGAAATCACCAATAGAAAGAACAAATAATGAAAAAAATCACTGCACTAAATAGAGCACAAAAAACACCTGCTTACAGTACGAGCCAAAATAGAGTATTGCCTGGTTTCACCTCAATGGAAAACGTCTGTCCTGACACTCAAACTTTTCACCACTCCGCACACATGCACAAATGACTGCAAAAGCAGTGTGACTTTTGGGATACAAGTAAATTGCAGAGTAGACAAATTCAAAAAATACAGAATCTACAAACAATAGGCTCAACTGTATATGTAACAAATTGTAAAGCAAAAATACTGAAACCAGGCATGATGGTGCACACCTGTAGTCCCAGCTACTCAAGAGGCTGAGGCAGGAGGGATTACTTGAGCCCAGGAGTTTGATCATGCCCGTGAAGAGCCACTGCACTCCAGCCTGGACAACACGGCAAGACTCCATCTCAAGACAAAAAAATTGAAACTTATTACCCAGAAAAAATATAGATTACACAGTAAGAAGGTGCCAATTTCACCTGTTAAAAATGTAACGAAGGCAATAACACTATGAAATCACACCTATCACTGGCAGTATAAAGCGGTACGACCTGAAAAACAGCAATTTGCCAATTCTCTTCAATAGTTTTTAAAATATCCACTAATTTCTCTTCTGGAATTAGCCTAAGAAAATCATTCAAAATACATAAAATGCTAAACTAATGAAAATTTTCAGTACAACACTATTTCTGACAAGACATATATGTACATACACACACTCTACCATGGCAATTTAAAATGTTAAAGGAAAAACAGAGGAAATCAATAAATATTAACAAACATTAGCAATAAGCCTGTAATTTTTTCACTTTCTAAAAAGAAACATATATTACTTGGTCACTTAAAAATACATACAAATAAATACATGGCTCCTCCTTTAAAAAAAAAGTACTCTGGAATAAATGGACATAAGCAGGCTGGGCAAGGTGACTCACACCTGTAATCCCAGCACTCTGGGAGGCTGAGGTGAGAGGATCACTTGAGCCCAGGGGTTCGAAACTAGCCTGGGCAACACAGCAAGACCCTGTCTCTACAAAAAAAAAATTGTAGGCAGGTGTAGTGGCGTGCATTTGTAGTCTCAGCTACTGTTGAGGCTGCAAAAACCAAGATCACACCACTGTACTCCAGTCTGGGTGACAGAGCCAGACCCTGTCTCAAAAAAAAAAAAAAAAAAAAAAAAAAAGAAAAAAAATTAAGTGAAATAAACCAAATATAAAAGGGCGAGGCCGGGCGCGGTGGCTCAAGCCTGTAATCCCAGCATTTGGGAGGTCGAGACGGACGGATCACGAGGTCAGGAGATCGAGACCATCCTGGCTAACACGGTGAAACCCCGTCTCTACTAAAAAATACAAAAAAACTAGCTGGGCGAGGTGGTGGCGCCTGTAGTCCCAGCTACTCGGGAGGCTGAGGCAGGAGAATGGCGTAAAAAAACTCGGGAGGCGGAGCTTGCAGTGAGCTGAGATGCGGCCACTGCACTCCAGCCTGGGCGACAGGGCCAGCGTCTCAAAAAAAAAGGGGGGGGGGGAATATTCTATGATTCTATTTATCTGAGGTACCTAGAATATGCAAATTAATAGAAAGTAGTAGTAAAGAGGTTACCAGAGGGTGAGCTGGAGGGAACAGTGTGCTTTGGTACAGAGTTTCAGGTTAGGATGATGAAAAGGTTCCGGAGATGAGCAGTGGTGACGCTGCACAGCAATGTGAATGCTGTGCTCAATGTCACTGAATTCTACACTTTAAAACGGTTAACGTAGTTTATTACAACAAAAATAAACTTGTTTTAAAAAAAGAAACTACATCTTTTAAGAACTGCAACACTGCTTATAAAAAGTTTATCTTTGAGAGATCACTGCTATCAAACTCGAATGTGAAAAAGGAAAAACTGTCCTTAAGATTTTCAGTGACTCTGGAGTTGTCGAGAACCAAAATAAGCCGCACTCCAGCTTTCATTCATCCTGCAACACATCTGGGTGGTTCCTAAATCTCATATAGCACCCCCACATTACAAATTCTGCTTGTCGGCTGGGCCCAGTGGCTCACGCCTGTAATCTCAGCACTTTGGAAGGACGAGGCGGGCGGATCACGAGGTCAGGAGTTCAAGACAAGCCTGGCCCACATGGTGAAACACCATCTCTACTAACCATCCTGGTTAACACGGTGAAACCCCGTCTCTACTAAAAAATACAAACAGGCCGGGCGCGGTGGCTCAAGCCTGTAATCCCAGCACTTTGGGAGGCTGAGACGGGCGGATCACGAGGTCAGGAGTTAGAGACCATCCTGACCAACATGGTGAAACC
>NW_016806694.1:910863-913791 GCF_001698545.2 Rhinopithecus bieti
GCCTCGCCCCGCCCCCTGACCCGTCAAGCCCCGCCTACCCCCGGGCCGTCACGCCTCGCCCCGCCCCCTGGCCCGTCAAGCCCCGCCTACCCCCGGGCCGTAACGCCTCGCCCCGCCCCCTGACCCGTCAAGCCCCGCCTACCCCCCGGGCTGTCACGCCTCGCCCCATCCTCCCGCCCCCTCAAGCCCCGCGCTGTCTTCGGCCCGGCGTGGCCTGCGAGACTGGTGCGGGTGCCTCCGGGCTCTGACCGTTCCGCGGCGGAGGTTGCTCTGCAAAAGGGGAGTTACCTGTGATGAGAAGTAGAAAGAGCTTATTGGTATACTGTGCAAATGAAGAAAGATGAAGAAGTGAAGACTGCTCTCACGGTCCTCGTCCATGAATCATTTAAGTCGACGTTTGGATGTGTTTCCCCCCAGACACGTGCGAGGCGCGCGGAGCAGGTGGAGAAGGCGAACCGTGGGTGTGGTCAGGAGCCGCGCTCTGCAGGGAAGGCTGAAGAGCAGGGAGGGCCGGGGAGACGCCTGAGGGGATGACAAGCAGTCCAGGCTCGGCAGCCCAAGAGCGAAGGCTGCACGGGGAGGAAAGTATCGGAAGTAGTGGTTTAAATGTGTCAACATTTTACCGGCAGACCAGGCCTGGGGGTTCTAGGAGCCACCACGGGGTAGAGAAATAGGAGGAATTACAAGAGTCCGCCTGTAGAAACGTGTCATCCCGGGGGAAGGAAGCGGCCGGGGGAAGTGGCTGCCTGCTCGCCGGGAGCCAGAGTCCTCCGGGGAAAGGAAGTGAGGAGGACCAGACCCCCGGGAGGAGGCCTGGCTCAGATCACGGATTCTGCCAAAACGGGAAAGTGGAGGAGCCTCTTCCGAGAGGCCAAGGACTCAGGGGGTTTGCTTATCAGGAAAAGGCATTCTAGAGGGCGTACTGATAAAGTTTAGGATGGAGACGTTGGAAGCTTGCGTCAGGGGAGCAAAAGTACAGGAAAAAAAAAAAAACGAAAAATGAGGCTGTAGAAAATCCCTTTGGATTTTGGCCAGGAATGACAAGAATGTGAGGTATAGTAAGATTAGCAGGCTGGAAAGGTTTTTAAATAATTGGTCCCAGCTGTCCCCTGACGGATTGCATAGAAACCTGCCAAGAGAAGTGGCGAAATGACCTTTTTCAACCGTAAATAAGATTGTATTGCTACTTTAAGAGGTGGACCCCACCTCTTACGATAACTGATAACAACTATAACTTTTTTGAAGGTCAAAGACACTCATATCCAAAGAAAGTGCTCACTATAAAAGTCCAATCAAAATATATTGATTATTATAAAATACCAAAACAGTTTTAAAATCTTTTAATTCAATTTAAATAAAAACAGTAAACGGATCAGTGGTTGCCAGAGATTATCAGAGTGGAAGTGAGGTGTTGAATTAGGTGGAGCAGTGGATTTTTTAAAATAGACTTTAGTTTTTAGAATACTTTCAGGTTCACAGCAAAATTGAGCAGAAAATAGTTCCCGCGTGTACCCATACTCCCACACATGCACAGCACCCTCCACTGTCAACGTCCCATACCAAAGTGGTACCTTTGTTATGATCAGTGAACCTACATTGACACGTCATTATCACCCAAAGTTCAGGACTGGTGGCTAAGTTACTCTGTAATCCAGCACTTTGGGAGGCCGAGGCAGACAGATTATTTGAGCTCTGGAGTTCAAGACCAGCCTGGGCAACGTGGCGAGACCACCGTCTCTACTAAAAATACAAAATAAAAATACAAAAAAAAAAATCCCCAGGAGTGGTGGTAGAGCTGAGATTGTGCCACAGCACTCCATCCTGGGCAACACTATCTCAAAAAAAAAAGGGGGGAGACATTATCTCAAAACATTCTTGGTGTTTTATTCTATGGGTTTTGGCAAATATATAATGACATGGATCCACCGTTATAGTATCACGCGGAACAGTTTGACTGCCCTGAAAATCCTTAGTGCTCCTGTTCATCCCTTTCTTCTGACAACACCTGGCAACCGCTGATCTTTCCACTGACTGCAAGGTTTTGACTTTTCTAGAATGGCATATAATGGGAATCTGGGAGTGGCTAGCCTTTTCAGATTGCCTTCCTTTAATAATAATATGCATTTACGCTTTCTCCATGTCTTGTCTTGATAGTTCATTTCTTTTTAGTGCTGAATAATATTCCATTGTCAGGCTGTAACAATGTTTATTCATTCACCAACTAACGGGCATCCTGGTTGTTTCTGTGTTTAGGCAATTATCAGTGAAGCTCCTACAAACATCTGTGCACAGGTTTTTGTGTGGACACGTTTGCAACGCCTTTGGATAGATACCAAGAAGCATGATTGCTGGATCATATAGTAAGAGTAAGTTTAGTTTTGTTTTTGGGGGTTTTGTTTTGTTTTTTGAGACAGGGTCTCACTCTGTCATGGCAGACAATCATGGCTCACTGCAGCTTTAAATTCCCTGGGTTCAGATGATCCTCCCACCTCAGCCTCCCAGGTAGCTGGGACTACAGGCACAGTGCCACTGCACCCAGCTAATTTTTCTATTTTTTGGAAAGGTGGGGTTTCACCATGTTGACCAGGCTGGTCTCAAACTTCTGGGCTCAAGCAATCCTCCTGCCTTGGCCTCCCAAAGTGCCTGGATTACAGGCATGAGCCACTGTGCCTGGCCTGGTTTTACAAGAAACTTACAAACTATCTTCCAAAGTGGTTGTGTCAGCTGGGCCTGGTGGCTAAGTTACCCTATAATCCAGCACTTTGGGAGGCCGAGGCGGACAGATTATCTGAGCTCTGGAGTTCAAGACCAGCCTGGGCAACGTGGCGAGCCCTGTCTCTACTAAAATACTAAATAAAATACAAAAAAATAGCCCCAGGAGTGGTAGTGGAGCCAAGATTGTGCCACAGCACTCCATCCTGGGCAACA
>NW_016806694.1:914067-920849 GCF_001698545.2 Rhinopithecus bieti
AAAAAAAAAAAAAAAAAAAAATTGGAGACATTATCTCAAAAAAAAAAACAAAAGAATTTAACACGGGAAACTGGTTACAAATATATCCGAGGGGTTAATTAAGAGCAAAAAGGGAACCTGTGAGATTACCCAGAGACTAGTAACTATGGGAAACTCTGGAAGTGTGAAAGGGAAAATAGTTTTACCCAGAGCTACCATCATTGCCTCTCTGAGGCTGCTCACTTTGGCACCTTTACCACCAACAGGCAGAAAGCCAGGAGCCAATACTCCAGCTTACACTGCAGGCATCCAACAGAGCAACAGCCATGGAGCCCACAAACTCTGAACAGCTGAGGTTCCTGGAACCTCTGCTGCTACTGCTGGAGCTAGGGCTGAGTGCTGCTGCTACTGCTGCTGTTCAGATCACCTCTGAGCAGGAAACCAGGCTCACCCATTGCCACCACTACTCAGCTGTGTGAGCTGCCTCCACAAATTGGATAAAAGGTCTTCTTCCTCCTACATCTGAATCCCCTGTGTCTCTCAATGGCAGAACCCAACTCGAAATAGAGAGCTAATAAGAGTCTGGGAAAGCAAGTTTGGAGGTTTCCAGTTCGTATTCTGGAAAGAATGCGATCTACAGTTAAGGCTGGGCATGACAGCTCACACCTGTAATCCCAACATTTTGGGAGGCTGAGGCAGGCAGATCACTTAACGTCAGGAGTTCGAGACCAGCCTGGCCAAGATGGTGAAACCCTGTTTCTACTAAAAATACAAAAATTAGCTGGGTGTGGTGGTGAGCGCCTGTAATCTCAGCTACTCAAGAGACTGAGGCAGGAGAATCGCTGGAACCCTTGAGGCGGAGGTTGCAGTGAACTGAGATTGTGCCACTGCCCTCCAGCCTGGGCAACAGACTGAGACTCCCATCTCAAAAATATAAATAAATATATAAATAACCTACAATTAGTTAAGAAGCTTTCACATTTTTTTCCTGCTCTGGGCCAGTTTAAATAGCAGAGGAACTGAAAGATTCCTATGAAGATTTTGTAGATGACGTTCACAAAATTTTATCAGCCTGATGCCTTTGGTGATGATAAGTATAGTTAATTTTAACTACCTTTTAAAATTATTTTATTCTTGGCCTCTTCAGATTTTTTACCTTTTGTCAAGACAATTTTGATCATTTATATCTTCCTTTAAAAAATCAGCCATTTTGTTCCGGGGATGATGGCTCATGCCTGTAATCCCAGCACTTTGTGAGGCCGAAGTAGAAGGATTGCTTGAGCTCAGGAGTTCAAAGCCAGCCTGGGCAACATAGTGAGACCTCATCTCTACAAAAAAAAAAATTAGCCACATGTGGTGGCGCACGCCTGTGTTTCAGCTACTCGAGAGGCTGAGGCAGGAAGAGGATCACTTGAGCCCAGGAGACAGAGGTTGCAGTGAGCTGAAATTGTGCCACTGCACTCCAGCCTGGGTGACAGAGTGAGACACTGTCTCAAATAAATAAATAATCAGTCATTTCACCAAAATACTTAAACTTATTAATATAGAGTTATATATGTTAATTTCTTGCAATCTGTAAAGTCTCCGTATCTGATGTAAGGCTTCTTTTCTTGTGTCCATTGCTTTTTGTCTTACTATCTTTTTTCTTAACATTTTGCTTTTCAATGAAGTATAATATAGATTCCAAAATGTACACATATCATAAATGTACAGCTCACTGGATTTTCACAAACTAAACACATTCATGCAGCCATCATCACCTTGAAAAAGGGAGCATGACTCACACCCTTAAAGCTCTCCTGTGGTCCCTTCTGGTCTTTACACCCCTCCCCACGCAGTAACTACTGACTTCCTTCCTAACAACATAGGTTGGTGTGATGATTAATTTTATGTGTCACCATGGTTAGGCTATGAAGCCCAGTTCTTTGCTCAAACACTAGTCCAGATGTTGCTATAAAGGTATTTTGTAGATGTGATTAATATCTGCAGTCGCCGGGCGCGGTGGCTCAAGCTTGTAATCCCAGCACTTTGGGAGGCCGAGACGGGCAGATCACGAGGTCAGGAGATCGAGACCATCCTGGCTAACACAGTGAAACCCCGTCTCTACTAAAAAATACAAAAAAAACTAGCTGGACGAGGTGGCGGGCGCCTGTAGTCCCAGCTACTTGGGAGGCTGAGGCAGGAGAATGGCGTGAACCCGGGAGGCAGAGTTTGCAGTGAGCTGAGATCCGGCCACTGCACTCCAGCCTGGGCGACAGAGCGAGACTCCGTCTCAACAACAACAACAACAACAACAAAAAATATATATATATATAGCTGCAATCAGTTGTGTTCCGTGAAAGGGTCATATTAATATATACAAAGCGACCCCCAACTGCTGAAGGAGCTGAGAAACCAAAGAAAGAGGCAGACAAATCCAGTTTGTCAGTTTTGGGCGATTTATTACAGCAGTATATTTTGGGGAATTTATTAGGGGATTATATTTATTGACTTATATGGGGAACTTACAGACAGAAGTCTTGGGTCTTGCGGTCTTGGGTGGCTGCAAGACAGGTAGATCTCCACTCCACAACCCCCCAGACACACAGCTTATATCTTGGGGAAAAAGCATATGTGCTCTGGAAGGAATGAGTAGGTGGCTATGGTGTCAGCCTGTGATTTCTGCAACAGCAAAGGTTGTTTTGGAGGCAACTTACAATAAATAGGTGTTCCTACACGAAGAGTAATAGATCAACTAGACATTTTGGAAGCATTCCCAAACTCAGGGTTAGTGGGAACTTACATGGTAGATTGGCATTTTAAATCGGCCAGGGGCAGTGACTCACACCTATAATCTCAACACTTTGGGAGGCTGAGGCAGGCAGATCACCTGAGGTCAGGAGTTAAAAACCAGACTGGCCAACAGGGTGGAACCCCGTCTCTACTAAAAATTAAAAAATTAGCCGGGCACGGTGGCAGCTGCCTGTAATCTCAGTTACTCAGGAGGCTAAGCCACAAGAATCACTTGAACTGGGGAGGCGGACATTGCAGTGAGCTGAGATCACACCACTGCACTCCAGTCTGGGTGACAGAGCAAGACTCCGTCTCAAAAAAAATAAAAAATAAAAAATGAAAAAGTCACTCTTGTCCCTACAAGTAGCCTTTAAGTAAAGGAGATTAACCTTGATAAGGTAGCTAGGCCTCATCTATCCAATTGAAGGCCTTAAGATAAAACACTCAGATTTCCTAAAGAAAAAAATAATTCTACCTCAAGTCTGTAACACAGAAATCCTTCCTGAGTTCCTAACCTACCCTACAGATTAGAGACTCAAGACTGCAACATCATTTCCTAGCCCATATCCAGCGCACCAGTTTGTCCTAAGAATTTTAGACTTAACAGCCTGCACAATCACAAGCCAATTGCTTAAAATGAAACACTTTTGTATTCCTAGAAATAAGACAGAAAGATGTAAATATTGTCTTGTTTCTCTGGAGAACCCTGACTGATACAGATTTTATACTGAGAATGGTTCTAGAAGAATAGAATCTTTTTTTTTTTTTGAGACGGAGTCTCGCTCTGTCGCCCAGGCTGGAGTGTAGTGGCGCAATCCCAGCTCACTGTAAGCTCCATCTCCTGGGTTCACACCATTCTCCTGCCTCAGCCTCCTGAGTAGCTGGGACTACAGGTGTCTGCCACCACACCCAGCTAATTTTCTTGTATTTTAGTAGAGACAGGATTTCACTGGGTTAGCCAGGATCGTCTCAATCTCCTGACCTTGTGATCCACCCTCTGGGATTACAGGCGTGGGCCACTGCGCCCAGCCTAGAAGAACAGAATCTTAAGGATGAGTTTTCGGAATTCGTTCTGTGGTTTCTGGAATTGGTTCTCTAATCTGGTTGGATTTTGTTTGTTTGTTTGTTTGTTTGTTGTTTGCTTGAGAGGGAGTCTTGCTCTGTCGCCTAGGCTGGAGTGCAATGGCACAATCTCGGCTCACTGCAACCTCCACCTCCTGGGTTCAGGAGATTCTCCTGCCTCAGCCTCCTGAGTAGCTGGGATTACAGGCAGGCACCACCTCGCCCGGCTAAATTTTGCATTTTGGTAGAGACCGGTTTCACCATGCTGGCCAGGCTGGTCTCAAACACCTGACCTTGTGATCCGCCCACCTCGGCCTCCCAAAGTGCTGGGATTACGGGTGTGAGCCACTGCACCTGGCCAATCTGGTTGGATTTTAATGCACTAATGACTACTTCCAGTGGTAAAGGGAGCACCTATAGTGTGATCTGGCAGAAGAGATACCCAAAAGACCGCCATTGGACACTCCTACACAAATATTCATAAGAGGCAAGGTTCTGGGTGGCCATATATTTGCCGCCTTGGAACATTTTATCAAATTAATGAGTATAATGAAATTGGCCGGTGCTGTTAATTGTGCTCGACAAGATAGGGAAGGAAAGGATGAACTCTCAGGGTTTCAAACTCCCAGCTCAACTACTACATAACTGGATGAAACATTTCTGTCTGCCCTGAAACAAAAAAGAAAAGAAAAGAAAAGAGAAGAAAACACATCTCCTGTCGCCACCGAGCTGACGTTTCTGAAAGCCAAATCCAGAGTCTCATCCTACAAGTGGTTGAATGATGACACAAATTGAGTTCCCAACCTCACAGGAGCCTCTGCTGTTAAAGTAAGGGCAGGAATTGGGAAGGAACAGGGTCCTGAATTTTTTTCTCTCTCCTACTGCCTTCATATGAGAAGGACACCTAAAACTTGAATGGGGACCTGTGGGCAGATCCTGGTGAAGCTGGGGACATTGAGCTCCTAAATTCTGTGGAGTCTTCTCTGCCAGTAGAAGCAAGCCTTCCAACCCATCTGAGGACATTGACTCTGCTATCACTCAGGAGCGTGTGGTGGCCTCTTCTGAGGTAGCTGCCTCAGAAGACAGTGCTGATTCCTCAGGACCTACCCTAGGAATACCTCTTTGCTTCTAGAACTATGACAAGACTCAAGTCCCTACAGGCCCCAAAAGGTGAGATCCAAAGTGTGACTCAGGAGGTTCACTGTGCTCCAAAAGAACTGCACGATGGTTCCAATTTGTACAGACAAATCTTGAGAATGAGTGTTAGGGTGTGGGATAATGATGCAAGGAACATGAAGTTGGATTGGGGTAGTTGATTGAGATGGGCCCACTGCTCAGATCTTCTGGATTCAATGCTGTACCTCCAGGGCATGAAGTTGGATTGGGGGTAATTTATAGAGATGGGCCCACTGCTCAGATCTTCTGGATTCAGTGCTGTACCTCCAGGGCTTAGAAAAGGGCTCTGACAGTCTGGTTTGGCTGAAGCATGGAGCAAAACGTGGCCCACACTAAATAAAGCTGAAAGGGCAGAGCTGACTTTGTGCACTGTAGAGGAAGGTATAGGGAGGTCAGAATATTAGATTTAACATGTGACCTCCACCCACCCACCCTAGGAGCATCCAGAGGACACGGCTTTTACCATGACTGAGAAGTGCACTTGTGAGTAGAGCCCCTGCATCCCTGAGGAGTCCTGTGGTTGCTTTTCCTTGTAGGTTGGAAATTGCAGTGGGATCTACTGTCATGGAACTGGGAATCCTTAGATGCAATGGAGACAATTGGTTTCTGGGATGGAAGGGGACAAGTGGCAACACGTAATTGCCAAAAGCAAGGAGAACATAGTCACCGTAATGGGCAGTAGAGTCAAACTGGTAATAATGGTCTGACTGGCAGAGACCTATGGCATTGGCTGTTGATCGTGGTGTCCCTAGAAGAGAGTAGACGGACAGCCTGTTAAATTCTTACTTTATCTGTATAATTAGAAGAGTTCTGGGTCAAGTGAACGAACACCTAACTTGAATCATAAAAACAAAGAGTCGCAGCTCTTCACTCAATTCCTGGACTTGAACCAGTTTATGACCCAGAATTCCTCAAACGAAGGGAAATCAAGGTCACCTTGAGGAAGGACCCTGCTGCACTGTCAGGAATGTATACTGTTAATCTTCCTCTCAGGTGTCCCCAAAGGGACCTACGGTCTTTTACCATGGTGATTGTATATTGTGAAAAAGAAAATAATCAGACTTTTGTGGGATTACTGAACTGGCTCTGAACTCATGCTCATTCCAGGAGGCCATTCAGAGTAGGGGCTTATGGAAGTAAAATGGTCAGTGGAACCCAGGTCCATCTCACACCGGGCCAGTGGGTCCCTAAACCCATCCAGTGGTTGCTTTCCCAGTTCCAGGATGCATAACTGGTATAGACCAGTTCCTCAGCAGCTGGTAGAATCCCCACGCTGGTTCCTGTGGAGTGAGAGATATTGTGGTAGGAAAAGCCAAGTGAAAGCCACTAGAACTGCCTCTTCCGAGGAAAAACAGTAAACCAAAAACTATCCCACATTGCTAGAGGGATTTCCGAGATTAGCGTCATCATCAAGGACTTGAACAAAGCAGGGATGGTGACTTCTACCACATCCCCTTCAATTAGCTTATTTGGCCTGTGCAGAAAAAAAGATGGATCTTGGAGAATGACACCTGTATACTTACCCAGGTGGCCACACCAATTGCAACTGCTGTCTCAGATGTGGTTTCACTGCTTGAGTAAGTTAACACATGCCTTGGTGCCCTGGTACTTGGTGTGCAGCTATCGATTGGCAAATGCTTTTTTCTCTATCTGTTAATAAAGATTACCAGAAGTAATTTGCTTCCAGCTGGCAAGGTTACTGTTTTATTAGTCTACTCAGGCTGCCATAACAAAATACCACAGAATGGGTGGTTTAAACAACAGAAATTTACTTTTTTTTTTTTTGAGACAGA